>NC_045426.1:375679137-375979137 GCF_902635505.1 Sarcophilus harrisii | reverse complement strand
TAATCCACATCTAGAAAAAAAAGAAGAGTTGGAAAAGCTAGATTTTAAAAATAACAGCAATTCACATGACTTATAAAACTTTGGATTTATACAAAAAAATTTACAGCTTAAAATTAAACAAAAACAACAAAACTTTTTTTGAAAACAACCTATTAGGTGTGTTACCTCACAGCTATTAGTTTACTCATTTTGCAGATAAGAAAACTGAAAACTTTGAAAAGAAGGCATGACAACATAGAAAGTAAATGTTGAAATCACATTTTACCCCATGTCTCTTGACTTCTATGAAATACTATTCCCATTATACTCCCTTGCATTCTGTAATTTAGAGCCAAATATTCTTCTAGTCCTATCCTTAAATTGAAGTAGGGATATACTTTATCATTGAATAGTCATAGACTATTGGTATAAACAATGGCTTTCTGAGCTGGAGAGCACATAAAGCTTGGATCAGAAGTTTTTCAGTAAGAAGCATCATAGAATCATATACACACTGCTTAAAGGGACTTTGTGGATCACCTAGTACACCTCCCTCGTTTTACAGATGAGGAAATCGAGAGCCAAGGCGATTAAATGATTTATCTAAGATCACATATATTGTCTGGATTGTCCAGATCTAGGGTTATTTCTACCATACCATAAAGATGTCATGTTAATTAATTGCAATCAGGAGACATATACCAAAGAAAACAAAGTACTACAGTGATTGACTTGAGACAAAAGATAGTGTCCACATCAGATACATAAATTCTTAAGCGAATTTTGAAGAGTTCAAGGAACAAGTGAATCAATATACTCAAAAAGCAACATAGGGAAAGAAGAAAGTATTTGATTTTCACACTCAGTTCAACACAATTTGCAGCTATCAAGTTCTTTCAGGTAAAAATTGCCTTGATGGTTAGATGGTTGAGCCTTCCAGGTCCTCTTCAAATAGCTGCAGTTGACCAGCTATTGATACCACTGATAGCATTTCTCTGTTAGAAAATAACTAACTCAATCCGTAGGCAGCTATGAACAAACATATACAGGAAAATCTTTAGGTTGTTAGAATGAGGTGAGTTTTTGATCTGATTGATGCCTCAGCTTAGCCAAATTATTGAAGGATAGACTTCACTACGTGATCTCTATCTTATTGATCCATGTATCCAATGGATTCAACTATAGTAATGATCAGGAATCACAAAAGTAAGCACAAGGATCCACACGATGTCTTTGACTGCCAAAAAGCAGCTTATTTTGTTTTTTTTTTGTTTGTTTGTTTGTTTTTTATTTAATAGCCTTTTATTTACAGGATATATGCATGGGTAACTTTACAGCATTAACAATTGCCAAACCTCTTGTTCCAATTTTTCACCTCTTACCCCCCACCTCCTCCCCCAGATGGCAGGAGGACCAGTAGATGTTAAATACATTAAAATATAAATTAGATACACAATAAGTATACATGACCAAAATGTTATTTTGCTGTACAAAAAGAATCAGACTCTGAAATATTGTACAATTAGCTTGTGAAGGAAATCAAAAATGCAGGTGTGCATAAATATAGGGATTGGGAATTCAATGTAATGGTTTTTAGTCATCTCCTAGAGTTCTTTCTCTGGGCATAGCTGATTCAGTTCATTACTGCTCCATTGGAAATGATTTGGTTGATCTCGTTGCTGAGGATGGCCAGGTCCATCAGAACTGGTCATCATATAGTATTGTTGTTGAAGTATATAATGATCTCCTGGTCCTGCTTGTTTCACTCAGCATCAGTTCGTGTAAGTCTCTCCAGGCCTTTCTGAAATCATCCTGTTGGTCATTTCTTACAGAACAGTAATATTCCATAATATTCATATACCACAATTTATTCAGCCATTCTCCAACTGATGGACATCTATTCAGTTTCCAGTTTCTAGCTACTACAAAAAGGGCTGCCACAAACATTCGAAAGCAGCTTATTTTGTAAGGAGGCTAGGCTGTTATTGTCAATGAAGGATGAGATAGAAATATAACGCTGTCAAATTTCATATGCATCTTATTATACAAGATCCTTTGCCATGCTAATGAGGAGAGTTAAGACATCTGTTGTCATCAACATGTTCTTTTTCATTTCAAGTCTGCTGTAACAGGCATGTCCTGTGAATTGTCCAAGATAAATTCTCTTAAGGTCTATGTGCTATTGATTCAAGGGTAAATAGGCCCCATGAGGAAAAGTTAAAGGAAGTGGGAATTTTTAGCCTCAAGAAGAGGAGACTAAAAAGTATCCTGAGAATGGTATTTGAAATAATGGAGGTTATTAAATAGGGGACAGGGACCAGCTGTCCTCCCTCTCCACTGAGGACAGAACAAGAGAAAAATCGAGTTCAGCAGGTCAGCACATGGGATTGATGTTAGCTATAACTAAGTCTTTCCCTGGTAGTCCCATTCCTTGTCTTACAATGCCTTCATTTTTCTCTCTTTTAAGCACAGAACATAAAGAATTAATGTATACTATAATGTTAAACACAAATAAAATATGCATTTATTAAGTGCTTACTTTGTGCCAGATGCTGTACCAGGAGCCAGGGATACAAAAAAAAATCTAACAGTGCTTGACCTCAAGAAGTTTATATTACATAGGTAGGGAAGATTTTACTGTATGGAAGAAAAAAAAATAAATGTGATAATATTTAAGGAGGAAAGAAGAGCAGGGAGGAAGAGAGATCAGAAAAGGATTATTTAGCTTTGAAAATGTTCTGAAATTGCTTTAATCCTGAAGGTGTTTATTCCAAAATAGTATAATAAAAAGAACCAGGCTATCATCTCATCTCTATTTCTCCCAAACACCATTGGCCACATTGCTTTATACTTTGTTTTCCAATCTTTGTCAGGCAATGCCATATCTATGAACTTATTAGAACTCCTTGAGTAAAAAAGAAAATATCATTGTGTCCTCCAACCTTCTATATCCACTAAAATTTTTTTTTATTTAATAGTCTTTTATTTACAGGATATATGCATGGGTAACTTTACAGCATTAACAATTGCCAAACCTCTTGTTCCAATTTTTCACCTCTTACCCCCCACCCCCTCCCCCAGATGACAGGATGACCAGTAGATGTTAAATATATTAAAATATAAATTAGATACACAATAAGTATACATGACCAAACTGTTATTTTGCTGTACAAAAAGAATCAGACTCTGAAATATTGTACAATTAGCTTGTGAAGGAAATAAAAAATGCATATGTGCATAAATATAGGGATTGGGAATTCAATGTAATGGTTTTTAGTCATCTCCTAGAGTTCTTTCTCTGGGCATAGCTGGTTCAGTTCATTACTGCTCCATTGGAAATGATTTGGTTGATCTCGTTGCTGTGGATGGCCTGGTCCATCAGAACTGGTCATCATATAGTATTGTTGTTGAAATATATAATGATCTCCTGGTCCTGCTCATTTCACTCAGCATCAGTTCGTGTAAGTCTTTCCAGGCTTTCTGAAATCATCCTGTTGGTCATTTCTTACAGAACAGTTATATTCCATAATATTCATATACCACAATTTATTCAGCCATTCTCCAACTGATGGACATCCATTCAGTTTCCAGTTTTTAGCCACTACAAAAAGGGCTGCCACAAACATTCGTGCACATACAGGTCCCTTTCCCTTCTTTATAATCTCTTTGGGATATAATCCCAGTAGTAACACTGCTGGATCAAAGGGTATGCACAGTTTGTATATCCACTAAAAATTAAAGGAAAGAGATAATTATCCATCCCCTAATGTGAAAGAGGACTGGTATATATAACCTATATTCTCTCTCTCTCTCTCTCTCTCTCTCTCTCTCTCTCTCTCTCTCTCTCTCTCTCTTTCCGTGACCCTTTGTCTCTCTGTCTTTCTCTGTCTCCATTTCTTTTTTTCTCTCTGCATCTATATCTCTAGCTATGTCTCTAGCTCTGTCTCTATATATTTCTGTCTCAGTCTTTGCCTCAATCTCTATCTTTATCTTTCTTTATCTCACTCTTTTTTTTCTCTCTTCCCCTCTCTTTCCACCTGTTTATTCTTTCCTTCCTAAGCTCCTTTCTGTTTCTGTCTCTTATCCTATCCTTTCCCATCTCTCTATCCCTTCCACCTTACTTCCCTTCTCTATATCTTTCCTTTTCCCTATCTCTGGGTATGTCTCTCTCTTTCCCTACCATGTACTATGATTATTGCCATTTCTTTTCTCATACTCCAAATTTTTCAATAGAAAAAAAGAATCCTGTAATACACACTATATACCAAACATGTCTTTATGATGCACCAAGGTATACTCCCACAGTTAATGAAATACTCTATTGCCTGAGCAGAGGCTTTCTGACTAAGAACACTGTGACATACTCAAAAAGGAGGTCTAAGGATGTATTATAATCCCCAGTCACAAAGGACATAAAAAGGAGAATAAATGCCCATCTGCATGAGATGGTTCAAAACAGCAAGCTTAGAGACAAGAGGGCAATTAGATGATCTTTCAAGGTGCCTTGTCACACTGGGTTTCTATGATTATTTAATAACCTTTCGTTTCCTTCTTAACAGTGCAGAGCTGTCTAAGAAAAAATGCCCTGTAGTGAAAATCAATGTGGCACATGGTAAGATCCTCCCTCCCCACAATTCAGCAAAGGTGTGGGTGTCCCTGTTAATTCAGGCTCCTTTGATGCAGTCCACATGGACAGACACCCCATCAAGTAGCCAATAAGAGCTGGTGACAGTTGCTGTCAAAGCAGCTTAATCATTTTTTAAAACAAATCTTTTCCTTTATTCACCACACTGCATTAGCTGTCTGATAGGATTCAAAACTGTTTGAACTCTTCACTACTTTGTCTTTTCCTTCAACATCCCAAACCATTATTGGAGTGGTCATGGCTAAAAAATTGACATCTTAAAGTACTGAGCACTTTCTAGAATGAGTTTTATTTATCCCCATTTTGAGATTCCCTCTAGACCTAACAGAGTTAGAGAAGTAAAGAAGTAAACCATTTTTTCCTAGATAAATCTGATCATATACTCATTATTGCCCAGGATGCCCAGATAACTGAAATCAATGTTTAGCACCCTCTCAAAGTTCTGAAGCATACTCTACAAGGAATGGTTTGGGAGCCTTGAACTCTGGATATAAGCTCCCAAACTTAGAATGAACAAAACAGAGGATGTCAAGAGCATTTACATGAGGCTGAAACAGAAAGAAATATCTTGGCAATCAACAAGTTATTTTTCTCTCCACGATCCTTAAATCAAAGTGTTTTGACAAATTTGTTTTTTCTTCTATAAATTAAATGTTTATCTCATTGTGAGAACTGGTCAGTCAAAGCCACAGTTAAAAATGTGACATTTTTCTGACTTATAATCACTTGATCATCAAGTCATATTTTACTAGCACCTGAAAACTCTGGTAAAAATATTAACAAATAACAAGTGAAATCAACAAGCAACTAGTGAGTGCCAGAAACTGTGCTGAGTGCTGGGAATACAAGGAAAGGGCAAAAAAAAGTCTACTTTGCAATTAACATTCTTTTTACACTGAATTCACCTCCACAGTGTATTCTAGTAAATATTTAACAACTGACTCTCCAGGGGAAAGATTCAAAGCACACTTTTAAGTTTTGTCTGCATTATTAACATTTTCAAGTGAAACAAATCAATACAATAATAAATCAAAACATGATTTGTAGATTTTGCTGATTTTTGAATAGTAAATACTCATACTGAAAATTTCACAATTGGATCTCAGGAGTCCATCATACAACTGTACCTACCCCATGCAAACCTGCAGTTTTTTTCCTATTTTTAAAAAAATATTATTCTCAATCAAAAATACTTCATCTTTGTTGTATCATGATCCCTTTTAGCAGTCTGTTGAAAGCCATGGACTCATTAGGAAAATGTTTTTAAGTGTCTAAAATAAAATGCATGAAACACAAAATTTCAGTTAGAGATTAGTTAAAATAAGGTGTTTTTTTTCTATTCAAGTTCCTAAACTCCCTAGAATCTATCCACATACCTTGAGTACTCCATGAACCCCAAGTTAAAATACCCTGTTCTGAATTACCTCCTTCATAAATCATGAATCATGACATTATTAGAAGATCATTTGGTAAGCCTCCATAGGAACTAACTACATATCTCTGCAGTATTTTTGAAGCTAACCCTTCTCACAAAGATGTGCCATTTTTTTAGATTTAAAAAGAGAAACTTCTAGAGAACAATCAAAAACTATTTCAAATATTTCCTTGACAAAAGACTTTCCATAAGCCACATTTTCATTAAGTGTGAAATCAGTCTTCTATTGATAGTTAGAAAGTAATTATGGTTCAATAGAGCATAAGCTCTTTAGGTCTGAGGGAATTTTCCATTTCTGTCTTTGTATTCACATTTAACTAACACAGTACTTAGCACATAGTAGTTACTTGATATGTCTTTGTTGGATTGAATTTGATAGTTGAGCACCTACTGTGTGTGTAGTTCTGTGTTAGTCAATGTGAGGGGTACGAGAGACATGATCAATACTATTCTTACCATTAAGAAACCTACAACTGAGTAAAGGCAATGAAATGTACATAATGTATATAGATTCTTAATTCTAGATGTTGTGGATTGTCAAAGGACCCCATAAAAAAGTGTTGTTGGTCCTAATCCATGGTTTATCCCTTCCCTCTTGTCACTGCCCATTCCTTGTAGTAAGCTCCTGGAAAAAAAAGAGTAATTCTATCAATGGTCTTTTGTTTATAATAACTATTATCCATCAGAGAAAATAAATATCTGTTATAATGACAAAAGCCCAGAGTCTGAGAGATCAGTTTTCTTGTCTTAGCCCTGCCATTATTGGTTGAGCCTTTAAGCTCTGCCATTACTAGTGATTTGGGGAGCTTCTGTGGATATTATTTAAAATTAGAATTCCAGTCCTTGAGAACAGGTAGGTTGCTTTTATATTTCTATACTCAACTCTTAGCTCAATTCTTGACATACTATAAGTACTTCATAAACTTTTCTTCATTCATTCATTCATTCATTGTCTCTGATACTTAATACGTTTATATTTAATACCCTGGTAAGGCCATACTTTATTTCTTTTAATCTCACTTTGCTTCTCTGCAAAATGAGATTAGACATGATGATATCTAAGGTAATTCTAGATTTATGAAAATAATCACTACACCACCTTATTCCATGATCTGAGAGGAATTAAAAAAGAGATGTCTACTGTCCTCTTGTACTTTAGCATAGTTAAATGTTGCATTTTTCTCCCAGTCTTTTCATTTCTCAAATGGTATTATTTGTGAAGTCCCACAAAGCAATCTCTTAAGCTATTAAAATTTTATGTAATATTCATTATTTGTGTTTGTGTATATGTGTACATGTATGTGTATATTCATGTATACCCCCAGGCAGCACTCAAACTCTGAGCTACAAACAAGTTACCAGCTTAGGAGTTCTACACGTAGATGAAATCTTAGGTCTGAACAAATTTCTATACAAATAGATATGAATGTGTAAATATATATGTTATATATAGATATAGTATAAGTATATACACATGAATTATACATGTATGTATATACATGTAATACATGTTAAATACAATTGCAAGTATATATTTGGCTGCTCTACAACTTATTTGCTTGAAACAGTTTAAGTTAAAGGATTTTTCTTAGGGTCACTCAGTCACTGAGTTTCAAAGGTAGGGTTTGAACTTGTCATTCTGACTTTGAGAACACACGGCAGAAATAGGAAGAACTTGAAGATGAGAAGGAAAATGGGGATAGATGAAAGCAAAATATTACATATGTAGTAGCTAAGAAGTGGAGCAAAATAGTAAGTAAATACTTAGAGAAGAATAAAGTGATCATAATATATCACCATCTAAATATACCATTTGTATTTAGAAGATTTTGTGCCTTTTTATTATGTGCTCTATATGGTACTTAAAGTGGAGAGTTAAATTGACTTCTCTCTTAAAAAACCTATATAGAATATTATATGAATATCCTAGGTTTTTTGCATGTAGGTATTTAATAATTACAAACACCATAACTTTTGAGATACAAATGATGAATCTGATGGCAATTACTGGGGTGAAAGAAAGTACTTGGAATGCATTTTAAAAATATTTCTAAGATTTATTCTGAAAACTTTCAAATAATGGAATAATGAATAGAGTACTAGGCCTTGAATCAGGATGATCTGAGTTCAAATACTTACACAATACTTTCTAGCTGAATGACTCTGGGGAAGTCACTTAATCTCAGTCTCAGTTTCCTCATCTGTAAAATAATGATGATGATAATAGAACATAATATTTCTATTTATTTTCTCTGTTATTTGATCTTGTAACTTTAAATAATAGATTCCTGAGGAGACTAGCTAGCAGTGCGATTTATTGTGGTATTCAAGTGTGCTCATAGTTATGATTTTGACATAGTTATGACTACTAACCCCTAATATAAGCCAAAATATGTTGTAGGAAAGCAGCAGAAATTGCTGAAAATAAATTCAGCTTTCTGTGCTTTTATGATCAAAGAGTAGAATCCATTTTACATAAAATGGAGTTCATGCTATGTATCTTCTTCCACTGAGATACTGTGGAAGCAACCATTGAAGCTTGCAAAATTCCTTAATGACAAATTAAGCTGCAAATTATTCTTACAGCTATCAATTTATTGCCTGATTTTGGAAGTGTTACTTTATCTCTCTTTAATGGCCTCAATTTTCTAATCTGTAAAAAGGGGATAGTTTAAGAGGCCTGGTCAAAAACTAGGAGAGTCCTCAATCATGAAAAACAAGCAATCAACATGGTCTCATCCATCATAGCTGAGCCGATCATCCCATTCATTTCACAAAGATCCCCAGAGGTAAAGAAATATGGTGCTATAAAATAAAGATGATATTGGAGGGCAACCTGTTAGGTGACTGGTGAATGATGAAGTTGCTGTTCTTTCTGCTATTATTTGTGGTATGAGCTCCTGATTCCTAATCCCAGCCATGATTCAGACTCCATTAATGATGACGGGCCTAATTCTTCTTTAACTTCCTCCTCGACTTTCAAAACGCAGATGATATACATCAATCTTAGAAGGGCTGCCTGAGCTTTTGTGTGCATCATACCCTACTGGAGTTCTCATTTTGGTAGAAAACTTGTTTTGAGGAAGTGATCAGGAAGAAACAATTCAAACCATTTTTATAGGTTCAGAACAGATGAGTATGGAAGGAAGAATAAAATTATAATTTGTTTTATACTGGAGAAAAGAAGTTTATGAGACAATGTATAATTGATAGGAATTTGGTATTTTAATTAGTCCTGAAGTGGAAGGCACCAAGCAGGTTGTTGTCCATTTCAATAAATGCTAGAATTAGATGAAAGTCATAGCAACAGAATAAATGAATAAGTGAAAAGTAAATTATTGATTGTTTTCCATGTGCCAAGCACTATATAATTTTAGGTTAGTCAAAAAGTCCTTTCTAGTTTAAGGATTACAAGAAATTTCAGAATAAACTTTCATGTAGAATTTTAAATATAGAAAAAAATAACTGTCTTGCTAGAGCAGGAATGGGATTAGGAGGAAAGGGTTAAAGATGTCATTGAGGTTTTCTTTACCTTCCATATTTTGTTACAATATATATAAGCCTAAAAAAGCCATCTTATCTTTTAAAATGTGAGATATACACTTTATGTGTTTCATTTATGGAGAAAACATGGTGGAAAGTGAAATTTTTGTTTAATGGACATCTGTACAGAAACTCAGGCCCTATATGGATGACTTTTTGGTCCAAGTTGTCTACTAGATTACATTTTTCTATCTGCCTATATTCATTTGTAATGTTTTCACATGAGGACACAAAAGATGATTTTAGACAGGCATTAGGGGTAAAGCTTCCATGTCCTAGAGATATCATTGTACTGGGTCATGTGTATTCGTCCTGATGCCTTCTTGGCTTTTTTCTTGACAAAGACCTAATTTTCTTGAAGGAAACTATTATCTAGAAGAAGCATTTCTTAACAGAGCCATGTGGCTGTGCATTTATTTGTAGTTCTAAGGAGGGAGACATTTATCCATTTGAAGTTATAGGAGGCAGCATGGCAGAGGGAAAAGAGAATTGAATATAGAGTTCAGAACTTGAAATCAGAAAATGAGTTCATACCACAGTTTTAAAGTCACCTTTGTGGGTAATTGACCTTTCAGTGCCTCAATTAGAGAATTTGACCAAATGGGTTGAAAGGCCATTTTCAGACTTTAAACTCTAGATCTATGATCCTTTGTTTTTTTCCTATGATAGGTATAAGAAGATTAGATTATGGGAGTATTAGACTGATGACTCCATAAAACAAGCAATCAGAAAGTATTCATTAAGTAGATAGAGGGCCAGGCCTGGAATCAGGAATACCTGAATTTGAATCTGGCTTTAGACACTTACTAGCTGTTTACCCTCAGCAAGTGACAACCTCCATTTGCATCAGTTTCCTCACCTGTAAAATTAGGAACAATAATATAATACTTACCTCCTAGGATAAAATAATATAATAATTGTAACGCTCTTAACACAGTGCCTGGCACGTGGTAAGAACTATAAAATTGCAAATTAGTATTGTTGTTTGTTTGCTAGACACAGCATTAAATGCTAGAAAGACAAAGAAAAAAATTAGCTTCTGTTTTTCAAGAATTTACTGTTCCCTTGTTTAACCCCTACTACCCCAACAGATTAAACATAATTTAAATGAGTGGGAAATCATGGGTATTTTTTAATTTTAAAATCCATTTATTTCATTGGTTTTTCAATAATTTTAATGGTCCAGATATGACACAGCCCAGGTGTAGTAAGGTTAGAATCTTAAAGGTCATTTAGTACAAATACCCATAGGTAGAAGTCTCTCTAACATCCATGGAAGTTATTTATCCATACACTTTAGGAATAGGGACAGAAATTCGTTTCCAAACAGAACAACCCATCCTTTTATTGGATGTGTCAAATTGTTAGAAATTTGGGGGATTTTAAAGCTATAAAACTGGTCATATTCTTTAATCCAGCAATTTCTACTGAGCCTGTATCCCAAAGAGATAATAAAAGAGGAACAAGAACTCATATGCAAAATGTTTGTAGCAGCTTTTTTTTTGTGGTGGCAAGGAAAATGAGTGGAAGTCCATCAACTGGGAAATAGGTAAATAAGTTATGGTATATGAATACAATGGAATACTAAGATGAGCAGGCTGATTTCAGAAAACCCTGTAAAGACTTGCATAAACTGATGCTGAGTAAAATGTGTAGAACCAGGAGAACATTGTACACAGTAAAATCAAGATTGTATAATGTTCAACTATGATAGACCTAGCTCTTCTCAGCAATATAATGATTTAAGACAATTCCAAAGAATTTGGGCTGGGAAATGCCATCCACTTCCAGAGAAAGAACTATGGAAACTGAATGTTGATCAAAGAATTCTATTTCTATTTTTTTGTTTGTTTTCTTTTGTTTTTTTTCTTGTGGTTTTTCTTTTTTGTTCTGATTTTTCTTTCCCAGAATGATTAACATGGAAATATGTTCAAAATTATTGTATATATATATATATGTGTGTGTGTGTGTGTGTGTGTGTATAAAATCTATATCAAATTGCTTGTTGCCTTGGGAAGAAAGGAGGAGTAGGAGAAAGAAAGGAGAGAGAGAAAAAAATGGAACTCAAAATCTTACAAAAATGCATGATAAAAATTCTCTCTATAAGTAATGGGGAAAATAAAATACTATGAAAAATAATTTTTAAATAATTTTGGGATTTTTATTTTTTTTAATAAGAAAAGTCTCTGACTACCTGTATTTCATTTTCCTTTTTTATATCTTCATGGCTTAGCACAATGTTTGACACATGATAGACACTTAACAAATGTTTATTAACTGACTGACCACACAATTTAGTAAGTTTCAGTTTCTAAAACAAAACCCTCTTTTGCATAATAGCTTCTCAAAATTTTTAACACTGCCATAATTCCCTACTCTTTCCTTATTTTTTCTTTAATTGGCAGAAAATATGTTTTTGAAACAAAAAAATGATAGCACACCTTGCAGAACATACTAGGAATATGTTACACTCTCCACCAAAACCTCCACTTTTTTGATTATGAATTTAAAGACTTTATTCATTGATGCACTCCACAAGTTGGATGGCAAGAAAATCATGTAATGTTCACAATGAATGGAAGAATTGTTTCTTTCTGCTCATTTTCATTGTGAAGAATCCTTTTTGCTCAATTTGAAAAAGAAATAGGTTGAAGATGAGATATCAGCGAGTGAGGAATGTGGCGATCGCTAAGCCCTCTAGCTATCAACATATCTTTAAATATCAATCAATTACTATATATTTATTAAGCACCAAGTATGTGCCAGACACTGTACTTATTAAGCACCACGGATACAAAAAATGCAAAACAATCACAAAAAAATCCCCACAAAACAAACAAAACAATTTCAGCCACCCTCAAAGAACTTAATATATAATAGGTATTAATAGGTATGCTCTATGTATAGAGGGAAGGAAGTTGGACTAAAGAGGTTGGGAAGACTTCAGAAAGTAGGATGGACACTATGGGAAGGTTTCAATTAACCTTCAGCTATAATTGTTTTGAGTAAAGAAGCCATGAAACAGACTTGAGACAATTTTAAATTTAACTTTGTCTGGGATATAACTATGGGCCTTTTGTAAGGAGAATATAAAGCAAACTCCAGAGCATTGCTGACAGGATTCTTCAAATGCCAGGGAGCATTCTTTACCTACGTTTATCTATTTATCTTCCTGTGACCAGTTTTGTTGTTATTGTTGTTCTTTTGTTTAATTATCTAGAAGATTGATTTCAATCTGGGGACATTAAAAGAAATTCATTAAAAGAAATATTTATTTGAACCTTTAGTATTCTTGAGTGATCAATTATACTGAATACAAAACTATGAGAAATATGAGTATCTATCATAGAACAGAGAGAAAGGTAAGGACAAGAAAAGAAAAGAAAAATAACTTTCAAAGACTCAGACTGTCTGGCATCTCGTATTTTTCAGGGTAGTCTAAATAATTGTGTAGAAAGAGTAATTTCATTTAGCCAAATACCTACAAATATTCATTTTACCCTCAAAAAGGGAAATGCTAGAGAGGATGATGGGTTAGGGGAAAAATTCTCAAATGATCTCTTGGGATACTTCAAAATTCCACACATTTTGCAAAGGTTTCTCCATATGAAGTATTTGTCAATATCTCTTTGGAAAGGTGCCAACATCTGGACTTGACAATTCACTATAGGATGCTCAACTGGGGCATCTCCAAGATGTGCAGGAGCCCTCATAAAACAACAGTTGAATGAGCAGACGGTAAAAGGCAAGCTGCAGAAGGCCATTAAATGCTAAAGAGACGCTGCAGTGTGGAACTTGCTTAGGTAGGAACTTTCTGCCCAGCATCACGCCATGATGATTAATGCGTGCATATGTGAACTTTATGAAAAAGATAATGAATTGATTGTGTTCCTAAATGATGCCATTTTAGACCTGTTTGGCTTTCGCTTCTCCCTGGGGAACCAGTTGACCACACTCTGTTAGTTTAAACAAATGAACATTTAATGTTTACCAGTCTGCTGACCAAGTGGGCAACAACAATAATGAAAGAAGAAAAAAAACGATAGAGAGAAAGAAGAAAAAGAAAAATAGAAAAGAAAGGAAAGGAAAACATTTATAAAGAAAAAGGAGTGAAAATGATGAAGCTGCCCACTCTTCTGGGAAGTAAACATTAGATGAGTCTCTAGGGAGAAAGGAAAAATGCTGCAATCCCCCGATTAAATTTTCTTTATACGTTCATTAAAATAAAAAGATGACAGAGGAAAAAGGATGCTAGTTTTTTTTTAGTATTTTATTTTCTGCAATTTGAATTTCAAAGGTACAAAGTATTTAATAAATGCATGTTTATTATTATTCCTCCTCAGTAACATTTACTCTAGCTCCCCTTACCAGATATCCTGATATTTGTTCGGTATATTCTTCATCTTTATTCTTCCATAGATGATATTCTTTGTCATTGCTGGCTTTAACATTATGGAAAAGGGAGAAGTTTCAGCAATTTCTCCTGATAGCTTACTCTTAGAATATATAAGAAACATAGTCACTGGAATTCTACCAATTGATAATAGACTATGGAACAAGACTAGACTAAAAGTTGTTTCAGTGATTTTTTAAGCAGCAATGATCCCTCCAAAGTGATTTATTGAATGTCTGGCATATGCTCAGCATATTGCCAGAAATTGAGAAGTCTCAAAAAAATTTTCTCATCCTTGAAGAACTTAGAATTCAATGTAGAAGAGATATCAAAATACAGAAAATGAAATAAAAACATGAATGATAATCTATTAAAATAGTCCACCAAATGGCATAAAAATATTGAATTAATGAGAAAGGAAGGAGAATAAAATAGATCAAAATATCAAAGGTAAGTGAATATCATATGTATTACAGTGAATAAAGAGAAATTTTACTGGGGAGGAATGAGTTAAACCTTAAAGAATGCTGTAGGATGGAAAGAAAAAAAACACATAATTTTCATTTGCTCTTTTAAGAGTTTATCCTTGATACTTAAATTTCATTATAACAATCACTTTTTTCATAACCTAAAAGTATATAGCTATTTACTATTAAGAACCAGATTAGTCAAACTATTAGAATTCAGAGTTCTAGATCCATCTGATATTCTGTCTTTCAGCTATCATTAACTTTAGATACTAGGAAGAGGAAGCAAGATGATAATGCTTATAATCTGAAGGAAGGCATAGTGCTGAGAAATCCTATATTTGATACCATGTTAAGAAATTTCATGCTAGACCAAACTATCATTATTTTGGGGGTACTTATAGGTGTATGTAGGCCCTCAGAGAACTTCCCAAACTTATCTCCAATTTTTTTTTTTTTATCATCAACATCATTGCCTATAACCTCACTCCCCTTCCACTGAGGGGAAATAGAATAAAGTATTTGTTGGGATTTTACCGGTCACTTGGTAAAGCAACAGAAGTACAGAAGCAAGAGTATAAAACTTACAGTCAAAAAACCGAGGTGCAAAATTAGTCTTTCCTACTTATTAGGGCAGCTAGATGCCACAGTAAAAAAGAGTGTCAAGCATAGAGTCAGGAAGATGTGAGTTCAAATTCAGTTTTAGTCACTTATTAGCTGTGTGGTCCTGGGCATGCCATTTAACCCTGTTCCCTCATCTGTAAAAATGATCTGGAGAAAGTAATGGCAAACCTCCCCAGTAATTTTGCTGAGAAAACCCTAAATGGGTTCACACAGAGGCAGAACACAACTGAAGCAACAAAACACAATAGATTTTGCTAATGGACACTTAAAATTAATGAGCTTAAGTTTCATCCCTTGTCAAATAGGCTCATTGATAACTGTTATATATATATATATATATTACAGAGGTTTACTGAAAGACTCAAAAGATATTATATTATCCTGGATTAAACATCTTCATCTTTATCACTTTTAAAAAGACTGAAGAAAGCATGAAAAGTTCAGAGGGACAAAATATTGATAACCCCCCAACCACCCCATCAGATAAGGGGATAAAAGAACTCTCAGAAATAGAAGGAAAAAAATCTTAAATTTAGCAGTTATTGTTACTTCATTGCTCCTTTGCAATTTAATTTCCCTGAGTTTCATTTTAGGAACAAATTTCTTCTGTGGCCAAGTACACTTCATCTCAATCAATAATCATTTCTCCCCAGAGGCCCCAAATTATTCCCTCCAAATGTCTTTTTCCTCACTTTTTTTAACCAGCCCTTAGAAACAACACAAGTAAATGGGGTTTGACTTCCAGCTGTCACTTCAAGGGTTGAAGCAGGTCCTCCGAGCTTCCATCACTCGAACTTGCCTTATTCAATTGGAACTAGGAAGATGTCACCATCTTTATTCCTGAGAGAGTAAACGTGGTAAAACTCTTTTGAGAGTGCTTTAATATAAAGATCATTGTTACTGCTCTTTTGTATTTCCTCCTGGTCCCCATCACATACACACACACACACACACACACACACACACACACACGCCACACACACTGTAACTACTACTGCCACCATTATAAATTTTTAGCACCATAGCTTATCCTTATGTGTTGCCTGATGATGCTGCCATTCAATGACAATACTCTTTAAATCTGTGTGTGTGTACAAGTGCTACATGGATGCACACATTTGTGTGTGTGTATGTGTGTGTATACATACACATACACACACATATATGTGTATATATATGCATATATATGCAGAATAAATTGAAGATAATCTCAAACAAAAAACACTAATAGTAAAAGGGTCCACTAAAGCTTTCTTATAAAAACTAAGATTTTAATCTAAACCTGAAAGAAGTCAGAGGAAAGGCAAACCATTCTTCTATCATTTCTCTTTTTTAATTTGAGAGTTCTCAAATAAAAGATATGATGAATCCTACACCTAATCTCCGATGGAAACTTGTTATAGTAGCTCACCAGGGACCTGTTTTCCCAATGTACTTACAGTTTATTCAATTTCTCAAACCTCTTTGAGCAGATCAAAACTGGTCTTACTTCAAATTCAAGGTATATCCAGGAGTTATACTAAGACTCCAGTTTATTCATGGCATAGTCTTCAGAATGTGGCCATTGAAGATTAAAGAATTAAACCAATAAAAAAGAAGCTTTAATAGTATTGACCCATATATTCTGGAAGGTGAGTCATTGAAAGAAGACTGAACTAGATAGGTTCAAAACCAGTCATCATCTTGACCCTGAAATCTTTTCCTCTTCTTGACTTCTTTATTTCTGTGAATGCAGCTATCTTTACTCCAGGATACCCCAATTTAAACCTTTGGAGAATCTTTGATTTTTCTCTTTTCCTCATGTCTCAGATCTGAATCTCTTATCAAACCCTACCCACTGTGCATCTACTTTATCTCACCAATAGGTCTCCATGTCTATTTGTTCAGACTGTCATTAACCTTGACTCCTAAGCAACCTCCATTACTTCAGTGCCTCTCTTCTCTGGAACAACTAACAAAATTGTAGGATTAACTTTATTCATCACAATTGTCATATGGAGTCCCAAAGTCAGAATCCTTAAATGGCTTTTTACTGACTCTCAAATAAATTCTAGAATCTTTTCCCAAGGCAATGTGATTTTGTAGAGGTCCTGGGTTTACTACTACAATCTATGTGTTCTTAGAAGAATAACTTATCTGGGCCTCTGTTTTCTCATTAGTAAAATGAAGACATTGGTCAAGTTGACAACTCTTTTAGCTTTATCTGAAATGTTTTGTTTGATACCCCAGTATTCTATTGCATTTTATTTTGCTTAGAAACATTTATTAGAAAATTGCAAAATCAAGATTGAACATAAACCCAAAGCAAATGTACTCCAAAAGTTGTCTCCATAGCTCTCCTAAGACAGAGAAGTCTTTGAGAAAGCCTATGTCTGTACTACTGGTTTAAGAGGAGAAAGAGCTAAAACCAGGTCTGTCAACTTTTCTGTACATTAGGAAACAGAATTCTGGTTCTCTTTACATATAGTTCAAAGCTGAGACACACATTCTACTATCCAATTCCCATTCTCCAAAGACTTAAAATGTGTTTCTATCATCATCAATCAGCAAGCATTTATTACTTAGCAGACACTGTGCTCAATTATGAAACTAAAAATAAATAATAAGCAAAAACTGTCTTTGCGTACAAGGAGCTTTCATTTTATTAAGGAGGTATCTCTGTCTCTCTGTCTTTCTATGTGTGTGTACATATGCATGTTCATATATTTTGTAGTTTTCAGATACTGATGGCTTACACTCTATGTCTATCTTCCATATATGCTGTACATATCTTTGATGTAGCCAACTCAATATGACTAAACCCAAGAAAACATGAAGGAGAATGATGTGGTAAAAGAGTTGAAATTAAGAAAGGGTGAGGTAATAAAGAATTTTAAATGCAGGGAGCATAATTTTTATTTAAACCTATAGGTAATAGGGAACCATTAATGTTTAATTGAGGATTACTCCACTTTACAAAGATCATTTTGCAACTATTTGTAGTTCAACCTCATATCCAATTCTTGAACAGGAATGATGACATTAGGAAGGTGATATCTTGACTTGCAAGTAAATAGTATTTAAATGAAGAAGGACTGTGTAAAGTCATCAGACTCACTCTCTCCTCTAGAGTCATTCAGAGTCCAATGGCAAGACAAAGGTCAGAATGATTGGTGATGACTTCAGAGGCACCAGAACATCTTGCTATAATAGCCTTCTGGTGGCTCCCTTGCCTCAAATTTCTCCCCACCCCAATCCAACCTACACTCATCTGTCAAAGTGATTTTTCTAAAGCACAAGTGTAGATCCTAATCTATTAATTCCAGGTTAATATATAAATCTTTCTTTTGCCTTTTTAAAAATATTCATAATCTGGCCTCTTTCTGTCTTTCTAATCTTTTTACACCTCTCTCCTTTAAAAATTGTCTACCTTCTAATAACACTGGACTCCATTGTTCCTTTCACAAGAAATTCTATTTCTTTACTCTATGTATTTTTTACCTGCTGTTCCTCATACCTGGAATGATGATGATGATGATGATGATGATTAGGTGAAGCAATTGGAATTAAATGACATCCAATTTCCATGACTGTATTTGAACTAAGGTCTTCCTTACTCCAAGGCTGATACTCTATTTACATACCTCCTCACCTCTGCCTGCTGACTTCCCTGGCTTCCTTAAATTTTCTACTAAAATCCCATCATCTATAGGAAATCACTTCTAAAACCCTCTTCTGTCTTATATCATTTGTACATTTTGTTTGGATATAATTATGGTGAATTTTGTATTCACCATTGGAATGTGAGTTTCTACAAGGCAAGAGATCACTATTGCCTATCTATATGCCAGTGTCTGGCATATATTATTATTATTATTATTAAGTAGGAAGAAAATGAGCTGAATTTCCTTAGGGAAACTGCAGCAATCTTTTGGTTGTTAAAAAAACTGACTAAAAAGTAAGGAGGGAAATTAAAAAAGAAAAAATATTTAGATCAAAAAAACTTAGATCAAAAAATAGATATATTACTGATATCATATATGTATATGCATACATAAAGGAATTGACACAAGTTTATGGCCAATAGCCCTTCCCCAATAAATAAATAGCAAAAATCAATTCTTTCTGAAGAAAAATACAAATGATAAATGACCATTTAAAAGCATTCCAAATTATTGCTAGTAAGAGGAATACAAATTAGAACAAAGCTAAAGTTCTTTTTTTTTTATCATTCTCTACTCATTGCTAAAATTGGCAAAGAAAATGCTAATGTCTGAAAGATTATAGGAAATGTTTTTAATAGGCACATGTTTTTAGTAGAATTATGAATCAAACCTACTATCTGGAAATGACTTATTAATTTTTTAGAGAGTGACTAAACTGACATAAACCTAAAGAAGTTAAAAGATAGAATCAAAAGTCTGATACATATAAACTAGTGAGAGGGAGGGGCAGGAAAGTGAATGGTGATGTCAACAATTAGGAATGTTTAAAAAGGAAAAGTGTTTTATTTGATTAAATGGAGGAGTAAAATGTGGCAAAATATTAAATAATGATTCAGGGAAACAAAAAAATAGATGAACTAATGATGTATGAAAAGCATAGTAGAATAGTATGCCACATGACTGAAAATCTAAATGAAAAAATCACTAGAAGGATGTTGAACTTTGAATAACTGAAGAACTGATCATAGTTATAGAGAACAAATACTGAAATTTAGTTTTCTCAGCTATGGAAAGGGGAATTAATAGGACTGAATGTTGTAGTATAATTTCATGTGATTTTAATTGTTTGTCTTTGTTAAAAGAGACAGATCATATATTTAAAGGGCTTTAAAATTGTGCATAACTTTTGACCCAATTCACTGCTAAGTCTATATTCCAAAGATATTTAAGAAAACAGAAAAGGATCCATCTGTACAAAAATATTTAGAGCAGCTCTCTTTGTGATGGCAAAGGATTGGGAATTGAAGGGATTTCCATTGCTTAAGGAAAGGCTGAACAAGTTGCAGTATATGGTTGTGATAGGATATTACACTTTCTGAAAAACTAGAAGATTTGTATGTAAACTGACACAAAGTGAAATGAGCAGAACCAAGAGGATATATAGGATAATCAACTGTGAATGACTTATCTATTTTCAGCAGTTCAATGATCTAGGACAGTTACAAAGAATCCATGACAAAAAAAATGCTAATTGCTTCAGAGAGAGAATTTATGAACTCTGAGTGCAGATTGAAACATACCTTGTTTTAATTTCTTTATTTTATTTCTGTGTATGTGTATTTTCTTTTGCAAAATGACTCACATGGAAAGAAATTTTGTCTGACTTCACATGCATAATCAATATCATAGTGATTGTTTTTTAAGAAAAACAAGGAGGATGGAAATTAGAAATCAAATTTTAATATAATTAAGGAATATTTAATTTTTAAAAAATAAAAATGTACTTTAAACAATAAAATAAAATCTAACTTTAAAAAAGGGATGACTCATTTGATGGAGTTTTGGTAGGACTTTACTCCCAACTGACTCTAATATTACAAAAGCCATGCATAAAACAGATTTTTTCCTCAAATGCAAAGCACTAATTAAATAAATATATTAAAACTGATATGTGTGTGTGAGTGTGTGTGTGTGTGTGTTTGTGTGAATTTTGCTCTCTTCCATGCATCCTCCATTGACCCTAAAATTGTTGAAGCCTAAAAGTATTGCTTAAACTTTTCTTTGGTAAGTACATTGAAAGCCAAGTTATGAATCCTGAACATAACCAGTCTTCTTTTGCATGTAAAACATATATATCTTGCCTTGTAAAGAAGATTATAAAAACCTTTATTCTCAGGAAGTGCAGAGAAAAAAAAATCATGTCTTTTACTTTTTTTCAGCCCCTAGTTCAGTACCTAGAACAGCAATAGACATAAAAATCAACATGCTTTAATTAAAATATTTTAAAATTTTCACTAGGTAAAGAGGGGAAGAGTCCATTGCTTCATATTCTTCAGTATACTAAGATTAAAAATGTAAGGTCCATTTTTCTCATTTTCCATATAAAAAAAAAAAAAAAAAAAACTAAAACTTGTGGGGCAGCTCAATAATACAGCCCCTGGGCCTGGAGAACTTAGTTCAAATATAGGCTCAGACAGCTACTAGCTATGTGACCTTTTAAAATCATTTTACTTCCTTTTGCCTGTTTTCTCATCTGTAAAGTGGATATTATGATAGCACCGACCTCCTAGACTTGTTATAAAGATGAAATAATAAAATATTAATTAGCATAGTTCCTGGCATATAGTAAGTACTATATTAATGTCAGCTATAGAAGAAAACTGAGTTGTCCCTGTTTTCCTAGGTGTTAAATAACAAGGCAAGAATTTTGAATACAACTCCTTTGATTATAAAACTATCTTCTTGCATAAAAGCTACTAGATGCTTCCATATTTCCACAAACTCTGTCAGAATAATTTTTTTGTCTCCCCCTCTAAATGCTCATATTTGCTATTATCCATCTTGGCTAGTCTTCACTAGGCTAACTTCATTTCCCTCTTTGCAAATGTTCAACATGCTGGCCTATTTAAAAATATCACTCGTTTGCTTGGCAAGCCATGGTTCCTGCCAGCTCTTTAGATAAAGAGGATTCACTTATTAATCTGCTCTGTCTCCATCTGCCTGCTAAATTGGGATTGACTGCTCACTGTCCAGGCCGATAGCAGGGAGATCTGATTAAGGACAAGTTTCTCTTTGTACTTTCTTATTTTTTTCCCCTGATATGGCACAACAGGTCTGGTGCAGCTGCGGTGTTAAGCTGATGTGACATGATGTCAGATGACCTGCCACGGTACGTCAGAAATTAAAAAGAAAATATTCTTTCAGACTAGAATTCCATATGTGATTTTTATTTCCTTGGGCTTTGAGCAGATTGAGTATTGAATTGCTTGACTGGAGCCCATGGATAATTTAATACCTGCAACATTCGTCCCTGGGTGAATTTCAGCCACATTTGGCTTGTTTGACATAGCCTTGCATGTCGTATCTAAGGCCTTATCCATTTCATAGAAATCTTGTAAATATTGATTGATGAAATCCCAATGAAATCCTCTTTCAGAATGTAAGTCTGAAATGCTCTGTCAAGACAGATCCTAACCTTGAATTTTTTTCTATCTACTTCCCATCCAGTTGTAGGGTGATTACTTGAAACTGTAACTCTCTTGATTTCTGTCCCAAATAGAAAGGTCCACTTTTCAAAGTTCTTAAATGAAATCAGCCTGCCATGTATGTAATAGACCTTCAAGGGAAGTAGTCCCTCTATAAATATTGCCATGGGACCAAGGTCTTTTCTATCACATTGGTATATTCCTGGAAGCTCATTGAGTCTGATTTCCTCCATTCTGGAGAGCAGTTTGGAACTATGCTCAAAAAGTTATCAAACTGTGTATACCCTTTGATCCAGCAGTGTTTCTCCTGGGCTTATATCCCAAAAAGATACTAAAGAAGGGAAAGGGGGTTTGTATATACCAAAATGTTTGTGGCAGCCCTGTTTGTAGTGGCTAGAAGCTGGAAAATGAATGGATGCCCGTCAATTGGAGAATGGTTGGGTAAATTGTGGTATATGAATGCTATGGAATATTGTTGTTCTGTAAGAAATGACCAGCAGGAGGATTTCAGAAAGGCCTGAAGAGACTTACACAAACTGATGCTGAGTGAAATGAGCAGAACCAGGAGATCATTTTACCTTTCAACAACAATACTGTATGAGGATGTATTCTGATGGAAATAGATATCTTTGACAGTGAGAAGATCCAATTCATTTCCAATTGATCAATGATGGACAGAACCAGCTACACCCAAAGAAACACTGGGAAATGAATTGTACTGCTTGCATTTTTGTTTTTTCTTCTCAGGTTATTTTTACCTCACCCTTGTCTTCTTTAATATCAACTCTAAGAAATAAAATGGGAAAGAAAAATAATCCCTCAGTAATTCAAATATTTCTCGCTTATTGAATGGTTGACATTACAATCACAGAGTATACAAATCTTGATATAAGTTTTTTTCTTAAATTTCAGAATGAATATTTGGAGTCAGACAAATTAGTCACTATATTTTTTAAGTTTATTCATTTAGTTAATTATTTTTGCTTATGGCCATTTTGTTCACCTTAGGGACAAAATAATATTGCCAGAACCATAACATTGTATTTTAGTTTGTTTGTTTTATCAGAGAGTGAAATCTCTGTCACTTAAAAAAAATCTAGATTTCCACTTGAGGTTGTAATAAAGGCATTTCTACTTCAGGTAGAGTTTAGATTAGATTACCTTTGATGTCTTTTCCCTTCCAGTTTGGAGATTCCATGATTCTTTAATCTTATGACCTGACAAGTTACCGTAAAATCACTGGAAGAAAAAAATAAAGGTCAATCTAGTTTTATATGCCAAAAATAACTCACAAAATAACATAATCAGAACCATACTTATGTATTTAGATTAAAGTTACTCTTGGTAATCATATTTCATAATAAAAACAATAGGATGAAAGGAGAATTTTTTTCCCTAAGTCATAGTGTAACTTTGTCCTATCCAAGATTTCTAGAAAACATATATATATGACAGTCAATATGGTGGAGTACAGTTAGCAACCCAGCTGAACTTTCTCATCATTGCTTTGGACAGAATTTTAAAAAAACATGCTTCAAATCAAATATTGGAATGGCATAGCCAATAAAATGTAAGATTAAAATTTTGGGGTTTTTTTTTCCCCAGCCTAAGACAAGTCAGAAGGTTGGTAGGAAAGATCTGTGTG
The DNA here is from genome assembly GCF_902635505.1 of Sarcophilus harrisii. Lineage (NCBI taxonomy): Eukaryota > Metazoa > Chordata > Mammalia > Dasyuromorphia > Dasyuridae > Sarcophilus > Sarcophilus harrisii. The sequence goes on along the minus strand of NC_045426.1, from coordinate 375,955,277 downwards.
TGACATTGTAATAGAAGTAGAGTGCATGAACATTAAGATGATAGTATCATTAGCAGTAACAGTAAATTTGGGAACTCTCAGACTACCAAATAAGGAGGGAAACAACTGGAATAAAAACAGCAGGGTTAATACTCATGATCTCAGACAAAGCAAAAGCAAAAATATACTTAACTAAAATAGATAAACAGAAAAGTAGATCTGTTTCTCTGATAAATATGTCATTTCTCAAAAAATACAGAAATCTGGGTCAAATTTGTTTTTTAAAAACTATTCATCAATTGATATTATCAATTTGACCATTTGTTCAAAGTATAGAAAGGCAGTTTTGAGAAGAAAACTTGGAAAAGAAAAAAAATAATATGTATATGTATATTTGATTCTGAAGGTAATAAGAGGCATGAGTTTGTTGAGTAGGGACAGTGACATGGTTGGACACATACTTAAGAAAAATCACTTTGGTGGATGAATAGAAGATGGATTGGAGTAAGGAGAGACTTGAGTAAGTAGACTTACCAGAACCTGTTGCAATAATCCACCCATCAGATGAGAAGGGCCTGCAAGCAAGGAGTGACAGAGTCAAAAAAGATAAGAGAGTACATAGGAAAGACAATGTAAAGAAAAAAATTGACAATCCATGTCAACAGCCTGGATATGTAAGCTGAAAGATAATGAGGTGTCAAGGGTAATTCCTGGGGTGTAAGCTTGAAGAATAGCAAGGAAGATGCTATAGTAATTGGGGACCTAGGTGTTAGGGGGAGTTGAGGTAAAGATAATGAGTTAATTTAAGATATGTCAAGTTAAAAATGGTTACTGGACATCAAGTTTGAGATGTCTGAAAGGTATCTGGGCATTTAAGATTAGGGGTCAGCAGAGAGATTAGTGATGAGCAGGTAGATCTGAGAATTATCTGCATAGACATAGTAATTAAATTGATGAGGGCTAGTGAGATCACTGAGTGAAGTACTATAAAGAACAGGATCTGGTAGCAAATGTTGAGCGTCACCTGCAGTTAGAGGATGTGATTTAGGAGAGAATTTAGCAAAGGAAACTGAGAAAAAGTAGTCAGATAAGAGGAGAACTTAGAAGTATTTGTAAATGTACAAATGTACCAGTTTCTAGAGGAGTCTAGAAAGACCTCAGGGAGAAGATGACAAGAAAGCTGAATTGGAAGAAACTAGGGCTTATTTGAGATAAAAGGGGTAAAGAGTGAATGCATTCAAGATATAAGTAACAGTTTACACAGAAAGATGGAAAAAAAAAGTCTTATTGATGAAACAGCCAGGTCAGACTGAACCAAAGAGTATGTAAAGTTGTATAGTGTATAATAAATCTAAAAAGGGAGCCAGATCATGATGAGTTTTTAATATCAAACAGAAGAGTTTGCATTTGATCCTAGAGGTAACATGAAGACAAAGGAGAATGTGAAGGATGGATTAAGGAGTAGAGGTAAGGTCACCAATAATAAGTCAATCATACTAATTCAGGGAAAATGAGGAGGAAGGACTGAATTAGTGTACTGGTCCTATGAATGGAGCCAAGCAATAAGTTGTAGTCCTATATCTGATTCTATATCTGACATTTTTTGTATGACTTTGTAAATCAATTTTCCTGCCTCTTTTTCCACAACTATAAAATGGAGTAAATAATATTTGCATTAACAAGGCAATTTCCAATAAATAAATGTCAGTTATCTTTAATTTAGAAAGCTAATATTACTATAAGCCCTTGGACTACTCAATATTTTCAGACTAATAATGAATCTAACATTTTTACATTGGTCCAACTAGTTCTTGATAATTTTTTTGTTTGCTTCAATGTTGCTCTAATTATTTTTACTCCATTGTCTTCAATTTTTGTAAATGAGCTTGATTCTCACATTTCTAAGAGAATATAGTGTGATGATTCATTACTTTTTTGACCTATATCAGTTTGATATTAGGGCTACCCATATAACCAAGTGGTTTGCTCCTATACCAGTTCTTCAATACCTATACCTATGACCAAGTAATAAAAAAAATCAAAGCAGCAAAAATCTACAAAATTATGAAAAAAGGATAAAAAGAAAATTCTTTACCCCCAAATAATCATTTAGTTCTTTTCAAAGAACTCCTCTGACCATCTTAACTAATAGTGATGTTTTCTAATTTGAAAAACCAAGAAAGAAGACATGTATATAACAATGATATGTTACAGAAATAATTTTGGAAATAGGAAATATAAATAATAATTTAATTATGCTTCAGTCTACCATTCTTTTGTCAAAGGAAAACATCTATTAGCATAAGTAGGGCCCAGTGATTTGATGCTGTTTCCTTCTATGAAAAGATAGACCAAACCTATTTTAAGAACTACTGTGTGACATGAGGGAACAAAAGCTTTATAATAAAGCTCCAGCATACTTCATTCAACAGATAACGAGATAAAAACAGAAGGATAAATAATAACTAAAACATTAATTCTATTTTTGCCCTTAGCAGAAATGTACATTTCTGAGCATCTATACATATAAATCAGAAACACACAAATATTAGCAAATACCTTCCATGTACATGGGGAATTTTAGGTAATTGAAAGAAATATTAGTTGGGCTGGTGATCAGTTAGAAACCCAAAGGAATGAACAATATCGGATTAAATTTAAAATGTATAAAGCTAAATATCAAAGAAAATCTCTTACTATAGAAAATAATTAGGCCATGAAATAGTGCTCAAGATAAAAGATAGGAGTTCATTTACCATGAGTAGTTAAGACTAGATTGAAAAGCAAAAGAAAAAAAAATGTGAAGATTTATTAAACAGAGAAATTTTATATTCATTCTGAAAGATGAATTCAATAATCAGCTGGATAATCTGTGAAAACAGGGAGCTGTATTTGGAAAGATGAAGCTTAAGAGGGAAAATAATCAAAGTTTATAAAAGCATAAAGAGAGAAGAGAGTTATAAAGATATTATTGAGACAGACAAAATCACTGCATTTGTAGAATGGGGGGAATTTAAGGATGATTTTAAGTTTGTGAATATGCAAGAAAATACTATATTTTGGAAATATAGGGTTTTAGATAAACATGGGATATATACTTTGAAGTGTTCAATAAGTAGTTGGTAATAGAGGGACTTAAGTTCAGGAGAGGGTGCAGGGTAGGATACAAAGAATTAATATGTCAAATACAATATACACCATACAAAAGATATCTTCAGAGTACCTTAAGTTCACATGTGACTTTGTCTAGCTTAAGTATGCCCCCACCTCTAGGCAAGTTACTGGAGATAAACTGTGAGGATAAGCTGCATTTTTAGATTTCTCCAGAATAGACAATTCCTCTGACTCCTTCCCCAGGTTATCTATTTACTAAAATCACATTTCCTTCTCACTATAACTTGGATTAATCATCGGGAAAGTTCATTTCAGAAAGAAAGATACTTCAGAGAGATCAGGTATATCTTGGATTAGATTTCAGTCTTAGCAATGCTTACTTTGGTAACTATCTCTCTCCCTCCCTTTCTCTATCTCTCTGTCTCTGTCTCTGAGTCTGTCTCTCTATCTTTCTCTGTTTCTGTCTCTCTTTCCCTCTCTGTCTCTCTATCTCTCTGTCTCTCTATCTTTATCTCTGTCTCTCTCTTTCTCTGTCTTTCTCTGTCTCTCTCTGTCTCTTTCAGTCTCTCTGTCTCTGTCTGTCTCTCTGTCTTTGTATCTCTCTGTCTCTCTCTGTCTCTTTCTGTCTCTTTCTCAGTCTCTCTCTTTCTCTCTCTTTCTCTTTCTGTCTCTCTCTCTCTCTCTCTCTCTCTCTCTCTCTTTCTCTCTCTTTCTCTCTCTCTCTGTCTCTCTCTCTCCTGCTTTCCCTCTTCTCCTTAAAAGATACCATACTGAGGGACAAAGTTTAGATGGGGAGGTCATTGTGACAATTCCATTGGGAAGATATTCAGGAATGTATTTTGAAGAAGAGGGAACCTTTGCTATCATTGTTTGTAATATGATTAATTATTTTGAAATTCTACCACCCTCTCTGTTCTCCCCCCGAATGCTCTGTTGGTAGAAAACTTTGACCTTGCTGAGAAAGATAATAACACAACATATCTATGCCATCCATGTGATTAATGCCACCGTCTGTGAGGAGCTCCTCGACTGGCAGAATACAACTAAAATGCATGAACACACCAACGAACTCTGTGCCTTGTTCACCTTCTTTCTAAATAATTCATCAGCTTAATGATAATGACATTCAAATATCATAATTACAGCTGACTCTTTAAAAAACATCAATCCTAAGGCCAAAAATGCAACGGCCGTTTCCCATCCCCCTCGTCCTTTTCCCACCATTAGCTGTTAATGCCAAAATATGATCTTTATTCATTTCACTGACATAATATAAAACCAATGTAGATTTCCCATTTTTCATAAAATTTTCATCCGCGCTATTAGTTTCACTGATAGCAGGCTGCAAAATGTTGTTAGGCTACAAGATGGAAGACACTGCAAAAACCTCAGCATGTTAAGAAGCCATAAAATTTTATTCAGTTCATTTACTGCTACAGTCCAGTAACCCTATAGTAAGAGTGTGCTATTTTTATTGTGTATTTATTTAAAGGTTGAATATTCTCTTTCCTGGGCCATCTAACTGAGTTAATCTGGATTCCTAATACACTGTTGTCTCCTTGTATCACACTTTCAGGTCCCTGTTCTCTTTTTTCCTCTGTTTCTTTTTCTCTCTGTCTCTTTCATACTTGTCAAAAAATAGGGGACAGAGAGAGAGAGAGAGAGAGAGAGAGAGAGAGACAGAGAGAGACAGAGAGAGATAGAAAGAGACAAAGAGAAAGAGAGAGAAAGAAAGAGAGAGAGACAGAGGCAGACAGAGAGAGAGAGAGAGGAGAGAGAGAGAGAGAGAATTGTAAAGTAAAGCCTAGCTGGATAAAAATGGTTTGGTTTTGTGATCAAAGGAAACCAATGGATGATAGTGGCAGAAATATTCAGAGGATAATAGATAAGTATTTTTATTTAATGAACAGTGGACTTGATTATCAATGATTAAGGCTCTCAAATAGAATGAAAGAACATACTCTTTGATTCCTCTACTTAGCTCTTACCTCTGGGCTACTGTGCCAACTTCATTACTACACTTCTTCAAAAGCTGCTCAGTTTTGCACCGATGTGTAATCCTAAGATTGATTATTGTTTCAGTAGAAACTGCAGGAATTTAACATTTAAAAAGGGAAGAAATACAGAAAAGTACTATAAAAGGCCCAAAACAGTTATTCTTTATCCTTATTAGAAACTCAAAAGAAAAGTGAGTTCTAGATACACATCTCTAGAATATTCTTTTCATCTGATCTATTTTTAATAGTAATTCTAGAAAAAATTCTTTTTTCTGAAGCATGGGATTGATGGAAAGTAAATGTTTTTATTTCCTTTTTTATTGGAGAGATAGAGAACATAGAAGGGGAGATAAGATAAAGGAAGGATACAGGTGAGAAGGAGAACAGAGGTAAGAGAAGATGGGATATGATAGATGAAGGGAAAAAAGAAAAGGAGATGAGGATAGAGAGAGAGAGAAAAAGTGGAAGAGAAGAGACAAAAAGTGGGAAATTAGGAAGTTGGGAAAAGAAAACATGGGAGAAAAAAGGATGAAAAAGGAAAAGGGGATAAGGAAGGAAAAGAAATTCAATGAAAGGAAGGGAGAAAGAGAAATTGAATCAAGAAAATAATTGGAAATAAAATAGAGGAAAGGAGGAAAGAAGAAGAGAGACAGAGGAAAAGGACAGGGGGAGTTTAAATCAGTAGAATTATGCTGTATAGTTTAAATCAGTAGAATTTTGCTGTATTTATTAATTCAAAAGAGGTACAAAGGCTCAGTCTGGGCAGTATTAAAGACTAAAGTTTCAAAAGAATATGCCAGATTTCTCCCAGGAGACAGGAAACATAAGGATGCATTAAAATGAGATAGAAAATGTGTCCCAAAATAGCCAAATAATGACTATTTGTAGTTACTATCTTGTTAGCATCGATTGAAGAATATTTGAGGTCCTGTTAGGATCAATGTATATAGTAAACAATGGCCTCTAAACTGAAATGTCAGAGATGCAACACAGAATAATGAATATAAAACTCTAGACAAAACTAATGACCAAAACAAGATAAACAAATTAAAACAGATAAACCATGGAGGGTGAGTGACTAACAATTGAGTTGATTATAATCCAAGCCAAAAAAAAAAATCTGTCCACAGATTTTTGCACAGCTGTGTGGTGTTCATACCCCCTGACAAGCAAGCCCCATTCACCTCTTCTCAGGCTCTCTGATATGAAACGGTCCCTGTGGGTGGGGAACTAGAGAATGCTGTGGTGGAATAATGTCATTTCCAGAACCACACTATATTCAGTCTGCCATACTGATAGCAGAACCTGAGTGTCCAATGAAGCAAAGAATGACTATGGGACAAATGCCAAGGGAAAAGCCATTTTCTTAATGATCATAGGAAAAACGGAGCTTTTGGAAGTCAACAAATCCATTAAAGAACCAGTGTGAGATGTGGCAGCAAAAATACTGGACTGAGAGCCAGGGGACCTGGGTTCTACCATGGACAGGGCTGCTAATAGTTAGGTGACCTTGAAGGAATCTTTTTTTAGTGTCTTTGGAGATGGTTTTTCTCATCTGTAAAATAAAGGGCTTGAATTAAATCATGTCTAAAATCCCTTGTAGTTTGAATTCTCTCCTCTCACCTCCAGGACAGACCATTTGGACATCTTAACAGCTGTGATTGTCCTGAAGGGAGGTTACAGCTTATATGTAAAAGTTAAATTGATAAAGAGAAATATACAAACATATGTATAAGTATGTATATCTGTATATATATTTGTATAATGTATATAATTTATATAATGCAATATATAATATATATTTATATAATATATAATGTATATAAACACATATAAACTTTTGAGTGCGTGTATGTGTCTGAGTATGTACACATATGAGTGTTGTGCATGAGTGCAAAAATTACCCTGCTGCTTCTGCCTACATCTCAGGCCCCATTCCTATCCTATTACACCTCTCCCTTCATTCTCTAGTTTCATTGTTTACTGCAATTTCAGTCAGATTCCTATTTTTCTCCTAGTAATTCACATTAAGCTTTGTCCAGCCCTCCCTATGCCATGCTTTTCTTCTCCCTGTGCGTCCAGACCTAAAATCATGCTCTTTAAAAATCCTGCCTCATTCAAGATGGGATTTCTAGAATATCTCTACTTAAACTATGGTTCCTTGAGTTCTCACAGAAAGAATGACAGCCTATTGGTACAGTGTTTTTCAGGGTCCTTCTCAGGGAATTTCCAAATGAGATTTTCATCTTTAAGAATATACCTCAGATATGATAAAGGGAGGCAGAATAATCTGTCCTTTTCAAATCTGTCCCTTTCATAGTTAAATAAATATATATTTTACAATATGCATGTTTTGTATGTATGTGTATATACATATATATGTAAAGAGAAACCTTGAAATCATTTGAATTTTAACAAACTTTATTGCGTGCCAATTTTTGTTTTTAAAATTAAATCTCTCATGAAATAGCAGGGTAAAATATTTTCACTTGTCCTGGCTACATGAGAAATGTAAGGAAGTCTAGAGGAAGGATTAAAGAAATATATTATTATACAAAAATGATTCCCAGGTACTCTATTTGGGCAACCACAAAAATTGTCCTGGCATTTCTTCACCATAGAGATTTATATCTTACCATTAACCAGAAAATCACAGAATTGCAATGTTGGAAGACATCTCAAAAGCAATCTTTTCCACCTTATGCATGAAAAAATGATTGTTTCTAAATCCCAACTTTTCTTAATTACTTCAAGGAAGAAAAAAACTCTTGTCTCCCAAGTTTTCACTTTGAGGTATTTTTTATTAGGAAAGGTTTTGTTGCTCTTTGTTGTTGTTTTTACATTAAGCCTTACTTTGCAATTTTAAAACTTATTTCCATTGCTCCTAATTTTTCCCTCCAAGGCAAGTGCACAAATGTATTTTTGATATATGTTATAGTGTTTCAAACATTATAAGAGTAAATGTGTTCAAATCATCATTTCTTTAGGGGAAATATTCTTTATTATTTCATTCATGAATTGTTCAATCACCAAGCATTAAAGTGATTCTTTTGTGCTTGGCACTGTGCTAAACACTGGGAACACAAAGAAAGACAAAAACATATTTGCATCAAGTGGCTTATATTCAAAGGGGAAGATGGCATTTAAATAGCCACATACAAAAATGGTATATATTAGGGACAGAAGATAATCTAAGAGGGAAGACACTAATGACAGGGGGAGTTAAGAATGGGGTTCCCATAGAAGTTGGAATTTGAGCTAAGTTGGAAGCAAAACAAGAGAACATTTCAGGCATGAAATATAGCCACTGGAAAAGCATGACAACAGGCCAAGAGATAAAGTGGCACATGCAAGGAAAAGCAAGTAATCTGGTATAGTTTGTTTGTGGTATTCCTAGTGGGTAGTAAAGTCTAAGAAGACTGGAAAAGGAGATAGAATCAGGTTGTGACATCAACAAGAATTTATTTTTTTTTGTTCTGTGCAAATAAGATACATTTATATAAAATATATTAGGGAGAATATCAGAATAAAGAACAAAGAAAACCAGGAAAAATAATATGGAGGGAGAGAATTCCAAGGATGGAGGAAGTCTATGAAAAATGCACAATCAGAAGATTGATAATCCTTTCAGAGAAGCATCAGTGAAGCCAGTGGCCAGTGTCACTGGATCATAGAACATTTGAAAGGGAGTAATGAACAAGACTTCTGAAAAGGTGGAAGAGGATCAATATTATAGATGCCTTTAAAAATAGAGATTTTATATTTGATCCTGGAGGCAATGAAGGTGAAGAGGAATTAGGGAAAAAACTCTTGAGAACCCACAATAGACCTTGAATCCAAAGGACTGAAGATAAAGCTGTCACTCATCTCCTGACATAAAAGTGATTGATAGATGCAGAATTCAAACTACATAGTGAATAGAGAAATTGTCCTTGCTTAATTGTGCATATTTTTACCAAAGTTTATTTTTTTTCTTTATTTTCTTCATTTTGGGAAAAATGTGAGTTGGAAAGAAAATAAATTTTTTTTGATTGAAAAAATATCTAAATTAAATTCTAAAAATAAACTAGAAAAGCACATCACAGAGAAGGGAAGCTTGAATTTCTATGGAAGTTTTTTTTCCCCAACTACTGGGTAGTAGGACTAGTTCTGCCTTGTAAAACCAAGAATAATCTGTTTTAACTCAGTGAATCCTTGCTAGAATTAGTGATCTCTGCTTTCCTAAATGTTCATAAAACATATCTTCAGTGATTTATTCTGAGGTTTTAAGAGTGACAACAAGCTAATTGCTATATAATTTGACAAATATAACTACTTCTGTTCATATGAAAATTAGAATAATATTTACTTATATCTAGTTCTCGAACACTTCCATTTCTCCATGATTTCCCAAAAAAACCTCATTGGCAGTACTTTAACATTTACATGTATATTTTTCTTCAAAATTCTTTGATGTAATATTTCCTAACCAGAAGACTTAGATTCATTGAGATTATATTAAGAACTATATTTTTATCTACTGTACTTATCATGAAAACTCCTTATTATTCCATTCTCTTTACTTATATCCCCTGTGTCTTAAAAAAGTGTTTATTGTTGTTGTTGATTGAATGACTGATTATTTTATACTGCCTAGGGCTCTTAGTTAATTTTTCTTGTGAGTATTGAGCATCCATCTAAATTACAAGATTAGGAACCATTTTTCTTGCTTTTATGTTCTCTACAGTTTCTAACAGTTTTGCTCACAAGGGATGTCACCAATAAATATCAATAAATGTATATGAGGCTGATTGGTGAAGACTATAAGAATTATTCTGTTCTTTAATAGTCACTTGCTATCTGTAAATATAGTATGAAGTGAATTGTAGAATTTAATGTGCTTTCAACAGCAGCCAAGTTCAGGAAAAGTACACAGGCCTTCTGATTTCTATTTCACTAGCCAATAATCACTATTATGTTCTTTACTATGTTCCTGGGATTGTTCAGTGGTAAGGTCTTGCAAGGAGGAAATTTATAAGTTATTATTGAAGATCTAATTATTAACTACCTCAGACAAAAAGCATAATTATCCAATCTTTTTGTGTATTCTATGTCTAAGACTACATCAGTTTATAACACTTCCTAATATATGTCTTTCCTTCCTCACTTTCCTTCCCCACAGAGAATTTCTACCAATCAGGTGAATTTAAATATAGATATACAGGGAAAGCCACTTTGCTAACTAAACCCACTGACCTGTACTGTTCTGCCACAATAAAGCCTCACTCAGCTGTCTTGGACTCCTTCCTGCCAATATGCTTAGCTTTATAGACATTAGTTAAGGCAAAATTTAAGGAAGAATAGTCAATCTAAATACTTCTTCTGTCATTGATTTTATAATCACTCTACAGGAAATCTAAAAGGAAGAGGGAAGCTATTGAACTGAGGAATAATGTAAAGAAGAAGCTGTTTCTTGTTTTCATCATTTATAATCATCAAGGAGCCCTGCCTCTCTAATTGTGCTAACACCACAATACAACTTTCCTCTAAAGATCCTTTGGGAAAAAAATGACAAAATTCATCCCAGTGTAATCTTTTTTTTCCTTTATCCTTGTGAATTCTTACTTAACCTTCCCTCCTAAGGGAAAAAAAGAATGAAAACAAATGAAAAGACAAGAGGAGAAAGAGAGAGAGAGAGAGAGAGAGAGAGAGACAGAGAGACAGAGAGACAGAGAGACAGAGACAGAGAGACAGAGAGACAGAAAAAGACAGAAACAGAGAGAAGGAGAGAGGAAGATAGAGAAAGGCAGAAGCAGAAGAAAGGAGAGGGAGAATGAAAGGAAGAGGGAGAGGGAGAAGTAAGGAAGGAGGGAGCGAAGGAGGAGCGAAGAAGGAAGGGAAGAAGAAATAAAAGGCAGCTTCCTCAAATAAATAGAAAAGTGAAGAAGAATTCATTCTGTTATTTCCCAAATCTTTCCAAAGCATTAGAAGGTAAAGAAATATAATGTATCTTAGAAACTTGGATTTAAAGGTCAGTTGCCTTCATTTCTTTCCTGCTTCTTTTGCCCATGGTATTGGAAACCATCAATACTTTTTTGAGATGCATAGATAATAAACCCTAAACACAAATTTTCCTTTTGTCTGACTGAGAATTATGTATTCAATATGCAGGACTACTATTTGTCTTTGAGAGCTTTGCTGAGGATTTTCTTTGGTGCCAATGATCTCAATAGAAGTGTGCTTTTTGTTGTGACTATTATTGCTTATTATATCACATTTATTGAGCTTTGAATTGCACTGGCTTCATTCCAGAATATTGAAGTAGGCATGGTCTCTGACTCATACAAGTTATAAAAATTAAACATACAAAATAATGAAGGAACAGTTAAGGAGAGAGGGATTTTTTGTTTTGTTTTTGTTTTTGCTTGATTTTGTTTTTCCCCAGGGGAAGAGAGTTAGCTTGTACAGAGTATGGATTTATATTTGGTTATATCCAAAAACTATTCAGTAATATAGAATTCCCAAGGAACATAATGCTTTGTCTGAAGGCTACATGCATAAAGTCTATGGACAGTTTCCAAATAAGAAATGTAATAACCTACTCTTTATCCTACCACACACCTTAATAAGAGTTGGTATCTTTGAGTGACTTTGAATTCTTAGGGCCCTCCTGACTTAGGGCAATGACATAATGTGAGGTTGGCAAATGGTTTTGGTTTCAAGGGAAAGATTTCTATTTTCAGTTTCTTTCAAGTACAAAAAATTGTTGATGCATTCTAGGTAATTAATTCATTGGTTATTATAAACTACCTCAGAGTTTTCATTAATTGTTCTTCAAATTATCAAGTATATAGGCATAGTACTCATTTAATAAATGTGTTAAAATTTTCATTCATTCACTTTTTCACTACTCATACTTGTTATTTCATTTTCTTCCTCCTTTTTCTTAATCAAAAATTCTCATCATAAAATCATAGGATCATAGATTTCTAGAGCAGGAAAGGATCTTAGAAGCTTTCTAGTATAGAGATATCAAAGAGCCCACTATCAAAGCAACACTCCCAAAGTTAACCCTTATCCAAATTGAAATGTAATTGAGAAATATTTAACAAAATAAATAAAAATAAAACAGAACATGGATGATATGAAATAGTTTTCTAAATCAATTTGGACTTTAAGGACCCTCATGTAAAATTCATTTCTATTTAAGTTAGATATTGATCTAATACAATTTATATTAAATATTCCCTGGATAATTGCTTAACCCCCCTATATTTTTGTAAGATCTGGCCTTGAAGGGAATTAAGTTAAATATTAAACAAATATAGAATTTTACATATTGGATCTGATGTTGTCTGCTCTGCATTGAGATTGGGCAAGATTGAAGACCCATTAACTTGACTGATTCACAGTAAATTTCCTAAGGTTGGTAACAACCATTTCTCTCTTTCTTTCTTCTCCCACATCCTGCAGAACTAAAAATGAAGGTTTTTTCCTTTTCATTTTGAAAACATATGCAAAAATTATTTTCAACATTCATTCTTGCAAAACATTGTATTCCATTTTTCTTTCCTGTCTCCCCTACCCCTTTCCTTGATGGCAAGTAATCAATCCAATAAACGCTAAATATGGACAATTCTTCTATATATAATTTCACAATTATCATGGTGCACACAAAAAATCAGATCAACAAGGAAAAAAATGATGAAAAAATGCAAAAAAAAACAGCAATGAAAAAGGTGAAAATGCTATGTTGTGATCCAAACTTAGTCCCCACAGTCCTCTCTCTGGGTGCAGATGACTCCATCACAAGATCATTGGAATTGGCCTGAATCACCAGACTGTTAAAAAGAGCTACCTCCATCAGAATTGATCATTTCATAATCTTGTTGTTGCTGTGTACAATGTTCTCTTGGTTCTACTCACTTCACTTAGCATCAGTTCATGTAAGTTTCCCCAGAACTTTCTGAAATTCATCCTGCTGATCATTTCTTATATAACAATAACATTCCATAACAAGAATGAGGTTTTTTAACTTCATTAAATTTACTGGGAGTTTGGTTCATTGATGCTGACTAGATTAAGTGAATAGGCTTTGTAGAGGAGGAGATTGAAGCTAAATTATGATTGTCTCAATGATGTCATTTGATTGTTGTATGACCTTTAGACAGCCATTTTCCTCTCTGAGTCCCATGTTCCTCATTTTTTAAAGATTATATTTCCTTTTTTGACTGACATTATTTGGGGTAGACAATTAGAAATAGCTTATATTTCTAAAGAATAATGGGTTTTTTTTAGGTAAAAATGACCATAGCATTATTCTGGTTTAAGCCTATCATTTTAAAAATGAGGAATACAGATGAACAAGGTAAGGAACTGATAGTGAAGGGAGTAGGAACACGAAGAAACTTAAATACAAAGAAAAAGAAACTCATAGAAAACAGAATTAAAAAAAAAACCTGAGAACAAAATTTCTGCATCTCAACCTGCTTAAAATACAGTCCTGGGGTAAAGGGGGATATACAATTTAAGCCTGATGATGCTATGCCCCAAAGCTATAATCTAAGTCCTGAGGTCAATACCCTAAACTCCCTGCTGAGTTAAAGAGAATTCAAATATAACAGAAAAAAGAAAATGGTAAATGCTAGAGGAAGAAAAACTGGAACACTAAAGCACTGTTGGTGGAATTGTGAACTGATTCAACTGTTTTAGAGAGCAGTTAGGAATTATTCCCAAAGGGTTATAAAGGTTTTTTGTTTTGTTTTATTTTGTTTAGTTTTTTTACAGAATGGAGCCTATTCAAAAAATATTTATAGGAGCTATTTTTAAACTGACTAGGAATTGGAAATTGAGAGGATATTAGCAGTTAGAGAATGGCTAAACAAGTTGTGGCATATGACTGTAATGAATTATACTAATGTCATAATAAATGACAAGTAGGATAATTTCAGAAATTTCTAAAAATACTTTCATGAATTGATAGAGTTTAAAGTAAGCAGAACCAGGAGAACAGTATACACAGTAATAACAATATTAGATAATGAACAATAATTGTTTTAGCTCATTTTAGCAATAGCATGATTCAAGACAATCTCAAAGCACTCAGGATGAAAAATACTGCCTCCAGAAAGAGAATTTTTTCTCTTATATTATCCAATCTGATATGTGTGAGATATTATTTCAGAATTGTTTTAATTTGCATTTCTACAATCAATAGTGATTTTGAGCATTTTTTCATATGATTTTTTTCATATGATTATATATGGCTTTTTTTTTCTGGAAATTGACTTCATATCCTTTAATCATTTATCATTTGGGGAATGAATTTTTAAATCTATGATTCTTAGAAGATATTTTACTTGTGTCTAAATGATATTAATTCATGAAATCTAAATGTAAAAATGTAAATATAAACCAAAATATACAATTTTTTCCTTCCTTCCTTTTCTCTTTCTTTCTTCCTCACTCCTTCCTTCTTTTTGAAGCTGAGGATATTGTTACATACACACTATAACAAAAAAGAATATAAATAATGAAAAAAATCATAGAATGTGAAATGTGTTTTGTGTAAGCAAAACAACAGATCTGGAGAACAGATCAAGAAGAGAAAATAACTTAAAGATCAGAATTAAAGCAGAAAATGTAATGAAGATAGAAAAGAAGAGATAAGTCAAACTTAAAGACATAATAAAGAAATCTACATTATATGTCAAACATAATAATATCATTTTAGATGCATGTTTACATATGGATATATATGTATGTAAATATGTATGCATGTTGATATATGTGCATATAAATATAAGTATATGTGAGTGGATATATATATATGATGCAGGCAAATGATGTGGGTGTGTACATGTGTTTATGTATGTCTGTGTACAAATATATAGGATATACACACACAAACACACACACACACACAGAGAGAGAGAGAGAGAGAGAGAGAGAGAGAGAGAGAGAGAGAATACTCCCTGATATTCTGCTGAGCACTTGACAATGTTTTATTCTGTTCTGGGTTTTTTTTCATTCTTTTGGTTTTGATTCATTGTTTCTTGATTTCTCATAAAATCATTTGCTTCCATTTTATCAGTTTTATTTATTTATTTTTCTTTTTGTGTTTTTTTTTTGCTAATTTTTTTAAAATTTTATTTTACTTTAAAAAGAATAGAAAAAAACATAGAATAGAACATTGTCAATATATATAAATATAGAATAGATAAAAAATAGATAAATAAAAAAATATAGAATAGAACATTGTCAAGTACCCAGCAGAACATCAGGAAGAATTCAAAATAAATAATAATAACATACTCCTAATTGAATCTTTAAATTTTACTTATCTCTTTTTTCTTATTCCTGCTAAATCTTTTCTTTAATTCTGCTCTTTAACTTGCCTTGCTATTACTTTTCTTCCCCCAGCAATGGATCCCTCCCTTATCCTCTTCTACCTTTTGCTTTACCTTTGCCCATCCCTCCCCTTTATTTCTTTTATTTTGGAGGGTGCTATGCCCTTGATGGTATACATGTAGTGTTTCCTATTTCACCCATTTCCATTGTGAGTAGGTTTTCAGATCTATGAGCTCTCCTATCCCATCTAATGCCTCTGTGTCTATTCTCCTTCTGTACCTCATTTGCATAACATAATTACAATTTTTGCTTTTTTCTGGTTGGTTTTGCTTTTATAAAGTCAGATCATACTCAACTCTGCCCCAATCTTTCTTTTGAACTACCCAATAGTTGCTGTCAATCTTAAACATGTTATATATTTCCATGTTTTAAACAAAAACATGAACAATTTATCCATATTAAGTTCCTTGAAATTGATCTTTGATATTGGCTCTTATATGTTAAATATTCTATTAAGTTTGAGTTTAGTTGATAGAAAATATCTCTAAGGGTAGAATCCAAAATTTTCTCCTTAACCTAGGAACTTTGATATTTCACTATAATATTCCTGGAGTTTTCATTGGGAGAAATTCATCAGTAGGTGATTGGTAGATTACTAGTTCAATAAATGAATATTGTAGTCAAATATCAGAGTTCCTAAGTCAAGAAGAAAATTTTGCAAATAGCTAAAAAGAAACAATGCAAGTATTGTGGAGACACAGTTGGGGTAACATAAGATTTAGATGCATCTAACTTTACAGATCAGAAGGCTTAGAATATAATATTCTGAAAGACAAACAAGGTAAAATTACAACCAAGAACCACCTAACCAGCAAAAGAATATAATCCTTCAGGGAGAAAATGGACATTCAATGAAATAGAGGATTTCCAAGCATGCTTTATGAAAAGACCAAAGCTGAATAAAAACTTTGACTTTTAAATACAAGTCTCAACAGAAGCATAAAATGGTAAAGAGGAAAAGAAAATCATAGGAAACTTAAGGTTAAACTGTTTACATTCCCGTATGGGAAGATGATACTTATAATTCATAAGAACATTTTTATTATTAAGACATTTAGGAGTATATACAGATAGAGGGCACAACTGTGAGTGCAATATGAAGGACTGATGTCTAAAATTATAAAATAATAAAAAGTTTGAGAGACAAATTTCCTGGCTTAAATAGAAAGGAAGAAATAGAATATGATAAATTATTTCACATAAAAGTGTCAATAAAAATCTTTTACAAAAGATGGGAAGTGGGGAGGCAAGGGGGAGCAGGTGAATGTTACTCTCATCAGAATTGGCTCAAAGAGGGAATAATATACACATGCAACTTATTATAGAAATTTGCCAACATAGAGAGAACTGAGTCAAATCTATAAAAATAACAACCATTCTCCAAGTGATAAATGATCAAAAGATATGAACAGTTTGCAGATGAAGTAATCAAAGCTATCTATAGTCATATAAAAAATAACTAATTATTCTTTGGATAAATGCCAATTAAATGAGTTCTGAGGTACAGTCTTATACCTATTATATTGGCTAATAGGAGGGTAAAATGACAAATGATCATGGGAATATATGAAAGAGTAAATATTAATGCATTGTTGGTGGAGTTATAAAATGATTCAACCATTCTATAAAGCGATTTGGAACTATGCCCAAAAAACATATTAGGTCTATATCTCAAAAGAAATAAAAGTAAAAAAGGAAAGGTCCCTATATGTACAAAAATTATTTATAGAAGCTCTTTTCTGGAATAAAGAGTTAGAAATTAAGTTAGAAATTTCCCTTAATGAGAAATGGCTGACCAAATTGTGGTATGTAAATATGATGGAATACTATTGTGTTATAAGAAATAATGAGCAGTATTTTCTAAGAAAAAAGAAACCTGGAAAGAATTCCATAAACTGATATAAAATTAAATGTGCTATGTATACAGTAACAGCAATATTATAAGATGATTAGCTGTGAATAATTAGCTATTCTCAGCAACTAAATGTTCCAAGACAACTCTGACGGAGTTATGTTGATGAAAAATGCTCTCCCTTCCCAAAGAAAGAAAGAATGGTATTTAAATACAAATTGAAGCAAAATTTTTAACCTTTTTTTTTCTTCAAGGTTTTTTGGTGGGTGTCTATATTTTCTTTCACAACATAAGTAATATGGATTTCGCATGACTACACTTTTATAAACTATATCAAATTGCCTTCTGAATAGAGGAAAACTCAGAACTCTAAGTTTTAAAAACATATTTAAAATTGTTTTTACGAATAACTGGGAAAAATAAAATAAATATTTTTAAAAGACTAGAAAGGAAAACAGAAGTGAGAAGAGAAAGAGAGAGCATATCTAGAATGATGTCCAATCTGTTCAAATGCACAGAGAATAAGAAGCAGACCAATATATTATCCATATAGTACATGAGGGGGAGCAATGAAAAATTAATTTGGAAAGGTAGACTGTTGGAAAATTATGAATAGTTTTAAACGTCCAACAGAGGAGTTTCTATTTGATATTAGAAACAATAGGGAACCATTGAAGTTTGTTGAGTTTTTTAGAGAATGTTATAGTAATCACTGAGCTGATGGCATGACAATTTAGCTACTGTAGAAAGGATGAATTAGAGAGCAATAGATTTGGAGGCAAAGATACTTATTAAGTCATTACCTTAGTTGAGATGAGAAGTGATGTATATCTGAACTAGGGGAATCACTTTGTGAGTGTAGAGAAGGGAACAGTTAGTATCATATATCTTTACACATGCTGTTGTTGTGATATGTCATGGCAAATATGGAGGCAGGGAACATGTGTCCAAATGAATCAGGACTGTATCCTTTTTGAATATCCTTTCCATGCTAAATAAAGTTTGTATTGTTAACTGTTTAAAAAAAAATTAAAAGGGTTTTTGGAAAAATACAAGAACCTGTACATGACTATACACAATTATTTATCTGAGTGATAGAGAGATGGGAGGGGAGGTTGGAGAGGTAGTTCAGGCCAGAGAGGAGGGACAAAAGAATTTCTAGGGAGCTGAGTGTGTCTCACCAAAGGCTTACCCCTGCTGGGCTCACAGCAGTTCTCCACAGGTGGAAATCTAAAAATAAGAACTCAAGAGCAAAGACTGTACACCTATAATAAATAAATCAGAACTCCTTCCGTCTATCTTCCATTGCATTTATCTCAGGGAAAGCTACATCCTACCACATTTATTAGCACCTAGGTCAGGCCTCTAACTCTTCCTTCAAACCAGGTATACTCACTGATAAATCTGTGTGCGCTTAGATTTTTAACATACTAGTACCCACAATGCTGGTGTGTGAGCAGACTGAGACATAGAATAAAAATATACTTCAGAGTATAATCATTGATAGATTTACATACACAAAATTCAAAACAAACTTCCACACACCCCCGACTTAGTGTCCATGTGAAAGTAGACTCAGCTCCCTTGGTGGTGATTTGTCCTCCCATTACACTCTGGCTCCATGAATTTAATTTTAAATACATGTATTTTACAACTGGGGTTTAATAGAAAAATTCCATACTTTAATCAAAAATTATTAAAATTAAAGCTATGAATATAATTGGGAGGAAGAGCTTTGAGAGTTTTCCTTGCCTATACTTTGTCTCACAAAAAACTGAACTAGTCATACCTCTGAGGTCAAGTGGAGCCTTTTCATTTTATTGATGAAGAGGGAAAGGTCCATCAAAAGAAGTGAAATTAGTTCTTTAGGAGGATTCAAACCCATTCCATGACTCCTATACTATGTTAGAGGTTAGGTCAAGAATGAGGAGAGAAGAGGTGGGGGATGGAGATTTGAGAAGAAGTTAAAAAGTTTGGAAGATCTTCTATGAGGAATGACAAACTGTCAATGAGAATAGAATAAAATGATGATACTGAAACATCTGAGCCCAGTTCCTTGAGGTCAGGATCTGATCCTTCCTTTGTCTTTGCATCCTCAGTATCTATCACAATGCCCAACCCATTTTTAAAATTGACTTCTACAGCAATTTTCCACTAAAACTTTTATATCTTTTTAAAATTTGTATATTTTTCCAATTAAATGTAAAAATAGGGTTCAACATTCATTTTTATAAGATTTTAAGTGCCAATTTTTTTCCTTCTTTCCTCCCTGCTAACCCCCATCCCAAGATGGCAAACAATTTGATATAGGTTACACATGCATAATCATGCAAACGTATTTCTACAGTACTCATGTTATGAAAGAAAGAGCATAAAAAATAAAGGAAGGGGAAGCAAAAAAAAATACTTTTTAAAAAGTGAAAATGTTATGCTTTGATCTACATTCAGACTACATAGTTCTTTCTCTAGATGTAGATAGCATTTTCTGCCATGAGTCTTTTGGGATTATTTTAGCTAATTGCATTGCTGAGGAGACCTAAGTCTACCAGAGATGATCACCACACAATGTTGTTATTACTGAGTATAATGTTTTCCTGGTAATGCCCACATCATTCAGCATCAGTTCACATGTCTACAATTTTTTTCTTAAATTTATCTGCTCATTATTTCTTCAAGTACAATAGCATTTGTTTATAGTCATATTCCACAACTTTTTTAGCCCCAACTGATATTAATTTCTTCAATTTCCAATTCTTTGAGACCATATAAATATTTTTACCATTTTTTATGATCTCTTTGGAATACAGATCTAGATCAAATGATATGCAGAATTTTGTAGCCCTTTGAGAATAGTTCCAAATTATTCTGAAGAATGGCTGGATTATTTTACAATTCTACCAACAATGCATTAGTGTCACAATTTTATCAAATGTGCTCCAAATTTTATCATCCACTTTTTCTGTCATATTATGCAACCTGATAGGTGTGATGTGTTATCTCAGAAATGTTTTAATTTGCTAACATATCTAGTACAATATTGAATAACAATTGTGATAATGGGCATTGTTGTTTCACCCATGATTTTATTTGAAAAGCTTCTAGTGTATATTTATTACCAAAAAAAAAAAAGGAAAAGAAAAAACTACTTGCTCATGATTTTAGACAGATATTACTTATAGTTAATTTTAAGGAAAGTTCCATTTATTACTATACTCTTTTTATATAGGAATGAGCACTATATTTTATCAAATGCCTTTTCTGAATCTGAGATAATTATATGATTTCTGTTGATTGTGTTATTGATATGGTCAATTATGATAATAATTTTCCTAATATTACACCAGCTCTACACTCCGATATGAATTTATCTGGTCATAGTGCAATATCCTGATGGAAAAGTTGATATATCACTTTGCCAATATGTCATTTAAATTTTTCATATCACTATTAATTTGATAAATTGATCTATAATTTTATTTTTCTGTTTTGGCTTTTAATGATTTAGATGTGAGCACCATATTTATGTCTTAAGAAGAATTTAGTATCACTCCTTCTTCATTTCTTTTCCCAAATAATTTATAAATCATTGCAAATAATTGTTTGATGGAATTCACTTGTAAATCTATCTGATCCTGGAAATTTTTTCTTAAAGAGTTCATTGATTTCATGTTCAATTTATCATTTAAGTACATTATTTCCTCTTCCATTAATCTGAGGAATTTGTTTTTGTAAATATCAATTTTAATTTCCTGTAGATTGTCAGAATTTTTGATATGGAATCAGGCAAAATAGCTCATAACACTGCTTTAATTTCATTTTCATTGGTGATGCATTCACCTTTTTCTTTTTTGTTTTGATACTGAAAAGTTGGTTTTCCTTTTTGTAAAAAATTAGATTAACTAAATGTTTATCTATTTTCCCCTAAAACCAGATATTTGTTCTATTTATCAATTAAATGGTTTTCTTACTTATAATTTTATTGATCCCTCCTTTGATTTTCAAAAACTTAATTTGATTTTAATTTGTTCTTTTTCTAGTTTTTTTAATTACATGTGCCATTCAATGATGTTCTCTTTCTCTATTTTATTTATATTAGCATTTAGATATTTAGATATATACTATTTTAGCTGCCCTTCTATTTTGGTCAGTTGTTGCATTATTGTCATTCTCTCTGATGAAATGTTTGATTATTGTTTGACCTACTCGTTTTTTAGTAGTAGATTATTTAATTTCCAATTAATTTTTAAATCTATCTTTCCATGGTCTTTATTATATGTAATTTTATTGCATAATGATCAGGGGAAAAAACCATATAATGTTTCTAACTCTACATTTGCTAGTGAATTTTTATGCTGTAATACATGATCAATTTCTATGTATACCACAGAGAATTTTTTTCTATCCCCATTAAAATTTCTTCAGAGGCCTATCATATTTAACTTTTCTAAAATTCTGTTCACCTCCTTAACTTCTGTCTTGTGTATTTTGTGGTTAGCTTTATCTGACTCTGAGAGGAGAAAATTGAGTTTCTCTACTAATATAACTTTGTCATCTATTTCTTCCTTTAACCCACTTAACATTTTCTCTAAGAATCAGTATACATTACTTCTTGTTGTATATGTTGTAGAGGTATGTGTATTTGTATATGTATATGTATTTGTAAATATATATTGTTGCATATGTATTTAGTGTTGATATTGTTTCATTGTCTAGGGCAACTTTTAGCAAAATATAGTTTCCTTCCTTAATTATATATTTTTTTGTTTTTGCTTTATTTGAATTTAGAACTGCTACCCCTGTTTTTTTTTTAATTTTTCTTTAGCTAAAGCACAAAAATTCTCCTCTAGCCTTTTACTTTTACCCTGTGTGCATATTGTGCTTCAAATACATTTCTTTTAAATAATATATTAGAAGATTCTGATTTCTAATCCTCTGCTAGCCACTTCTGTTTTATACTAGTGTCTATTATATTCAAAGTTATGCTTACTGTGTATTTCACTCCATCTTGTTTTCCCTTGTTTATACTTTTCTCTCTCTCTCCTCTCACACTGTCTTTGTACATGAGTTTTTTTTGCTTCTGACTACTACCTCCCCAATCTATTCTCCCTTCTAGCACAAACACATACACACACACACACACACACACACACACACACACAATTATTTCCTTTCACCTTTCTCTCCCTCTTCTCTGCAAAGTTATATATATATATATATATATATATATATATATCTGTAACGTTCCATCTAGCTTTCTAGAGGTCCTCCGAATGGCCTTGGTCTTAGTGGAGGAATGCAGGAGGCAGGAGAGCCACCAGGATGGTCAGAAATGGAATGTCTCTCAGTCTTTGCTGGTCCTTATATATTCTATTACAATTACACCATTACAATATACTATGTATGTGTGAATTAGAGTACTATTACATCACCATGCTAAGTACTAAATATATGTATATTAGATAACCATTGTCTCATCAATTCCACTGAGCTTACACCTTGTTGTAGCATTAAATCAATCATAATGAGTCTTAATATACCTTTTCAGTGTTCCTGCCCTCTACATACATCTTTACCCAATTGAGTATATCCTTTGGGCTTTTTTGAGATAAATCCATTAAGAGTAAGGTTCAAAAAATGCTCACTCCCTCCCTTCTTTCCTTCTAATATAGGAAGTCTTACATGCTTCTTCATGTTGTCTAATTTAATCCATTCCACCTCCCTTTTTCTTCATTTTTGTACAATCCTTTTTTTTTTCACACTTCATTTTTTAAAGCATGACATCAAAAATAAACTTATATTCATGACTTCTTTCTAAGTATACTTCTTCTAAATGCCTAGACAGAGGAAAAAAAAAGCTGATCCTAATTCTTACATGCATCAGCTTCCCATGTAGAAATATGAACAATTTAATTTTATTGAATATCATGTTCTTCTTGTTCCTTTCCTATTTACCTTTTTTTTGTTGTTTCTTTATTTGTTTTCCTTGAGTTTTATATTTGAAGATCAAATTTCCTCTTCAGCTCTGTTTTTTTCATCAGAGGAGTTTGAAAGTCCGTTATTTTATTTAATGTTATTTTTCCCACTGAAAAATTATGCTTAGGTTTTTTGGGGTAGTTGATTCTTGGTTGCAATCCAAGTTCATTTATCCTTTGGAATATCATATTTCCAAGCTCTCTGATTCGTTAATGTAGAATCTGGCAAATCTTGTGTTTTACTGGGGTCACAATATTTGTACTGCTTTTTTATGGATGTTTCCAAAATGTTCTCCTTGGCCTGATGGTCCTGGAATTTGGCTATAATATTCCTCGGGGTTTTCATTCGGGGACTCTTTTGGGAGGTGATTGGTAGATTATTTCAATAACTATTCTCTGGTTGTCAGATATCAGGGAAGTTTTTCTTGATAATTTCTTGAAAGGTGCTTTGCAGGCTCTTTTTTTTTTTTTAAATCATATCTTCTAAGTAGTCTAATAATTCTTAAATTTTCTCTACAGGAGTTATTTTTCAAGTCAGTTGTTCTTCCATTGATATACTTTACATTATCTTTTTGTGTTTTTTTAACTTTTTTAAAGCTTTTATAATTTTTAACGTCGACTGGTTCTTGTTGTTTCATAGAGGCATTAAGTTCCACTTGCCCAATTCTAATTTTTTTAATTACTTTCTTTACTCAACTTTTAGATTGGGCCAATTATATTTTTAAAGGAGGTGTTTTCTTCAGTTGAATTTTTTCACCCAATTTACTTAATTATATTTTTAAAACCTTATTTTGCTTTCAGTTTTTTTCTGGTTCCCTTTTTATCCAAGTGAGACAGACCATTCCTGACATTCTTCAAAGTTATCTTTGAATGTGACAGGAAACTGAGGACATATCAGATCTGTTAATCCTTAGAACTCTGGGAAGGAAAACAATAGGTTTTGCTCTTCTAGTAGGAATATTTGACCTCCTGAACCTTTACTTAACTTCTTAGAAGAAGCTAACTAATTAATGAACTGGAGATGTTCTAAGGGATCTATAAACTGGGTAATCTCTATTTGTCGAGGAATCTTGAGGTAAACCAAGTTTCCCTGGTTATCCTAGTTTAATGGATTACTTACCTCTAAACAAATCTCCTCTTTGTGAGAGGACTATATGGTTTCCTATAAAATCATTAACTAAGGATTCAGTTTACCTGGGGAATTTGGGAGACAGGTGCTCATATTGGATAAAGTAAGACAATTGTAAAACCTGTGAAACTGAACATCATAAAAGTCAGCTCAAAATTTAACAAGTCCATGTTACTTCCAGACATTAATTGAGATTATGAGAATTGACTGGATTCTCTGGGACAAGGAGATGTCATGATTTCTTATGGCTTGTAACTATATAATCTACCCTGAAAGGGTAACCTCCTTTTTACTAGAGACCCCAATTTATTGGATGTTCGGTCCTCATCAGGTATCTGAATAAAGCTTCTATTCTTCACTTTGAGAGATCTTTGAGAAGTCATTTTTAAATTAGATTTATCGTCCCACACATCTTGTGTTATGCCACAGTTCTCTTTAACTGTTCTGACTCACTTTCCCTGCACTAGTTTCCCTTATCTGAGTTTCCTTAACTGTTCTGTCTCAAATTCCTTAAACTGTAAAAACCCCTTCTGGTCCATTAAGATTGGGAACCGTTTACTGTAAGGTTATACATTATTAGCAAGATAAACAAGAGAGCAGACCTCCTGACTCTTCCCTGTCCTCAAGAATTTATATCTTATTCCTGTCAGACATCCTGTTTCTGAGTTCTTAAGATTTATGGTCTCCCCCCATCCTGACAGAAGTTTTCCCGTGCTTCTTACCCTTCTTTGTCTCTAGAGGGTATTTAAGAGCTGGGTTTCTCCTATTCATGACTGGAGGCTGGCTACTGGCTATGACAGTCTCCTCCAGCCCTGGGACCAACATGGATTCCGTGGTCCCAGTATATCTTTATCTGACTGGATAATTTGAGACGAGAATCCTGTCCAGTCAATTATACTCTCCAATTAACAAAATATTGAAAACTCTCTAATCTCTCTCCTGCCTCAGTTTCTCTGGCATTACACTTGGATGATAAAAAAAAATTCCATACCATTTTTTTGTGGATTCTGTTACTCCATAATTATTTTAGGGGCTTGATTTAACATTGTTTCCAAGGGAAAACAGGAAGTACTCAGGCATCTTCCTGGCTTCTCTACCATCTTAATTTCACAACAACATCCCCATATCAAAAAATAGTTATATCACTTGCTAAATAAAGCTGCATGGAAGTGGATCATTAAATCTGTATAGCATCTTTTCTCCAGATTTTTAAAAATCTCCTATAACAACTAGATAATGCAGCATTAGGAAGGATTTGATGTAAACTGTGTCCCCCTGATCTTTTTTTTTTGGGGGGGGTTGGACCTGAGTTAGAGAAATCCTAAAATCTCAATCCCTCCTGACCTCTAGGAGAAGCCTAGGGGAAACTCCAGTAGTGATCTCCACCTACAATTCAATTGGAGATCTTGTCCTGGGACATAATCACCACCCTTTATTGAATTAAAAATTAGTCCCTCAAATTTATCTGGAGATTGCTCCCTAGCTTCAGGTCATAAAAACCCAATATAATCAAAGGTTGAACTCCAAGCCATTGCTATCTTTGCTAAAAACCTACCTTTTCTAATTCCTTTGGAATAACCCTTTTGGGAAGTTATTTCTCAATGCAATAAACCCATTTTTTGCCACAAACCTTGCCTGCATTTGGAACTGCAAATTCTTTCACAAGAATCTACAACACTGACCAGGGGATCTCTCACCCTCATTTCTCACACCTCAACAGGTTTCCTGCCTCCAATAGGGCTCTCTACCACCCACCTTTGGGCCTTTACTTTCTAGAGTTCTGGTTAATAAGGGTTTTCTTTAACTAATCAAACTGTTTTCTGCTATCTTCATTTATAGCCTACTGCCTCTATTTCTCCCCATAGGGCTCTGTGCTCCAAATTATGAGAGATCTTCAAATAATGAAACTCAGACAGATCTAGTCATCATGATATTCTTCAGCCATCTTCCTGCCATGATGACATGAGTGTAGCCTTTGTATGTGCCCTTTTCCTAAAAGATATAATTTTTGTTTTGGGAAAAAGAATCAATCAAAAATATTATATATGGAAAAGTGATGAACATCAACTCTCCCATAGGTCCAGATACCATCTCTTCAAAATATCTTTCCCAGGATATTCCCTTCTATGGGTTTTCTTCTCTTACTAAAATATGAACT
This sequence comes from Sarcophilus harrisii, assembly GCF_902635505.1. Taxonomy (NCBI): domain Eukaryota; kingdom Metazoa; phylum Chordata; class Mammalia; order Dasyuromorphia; family Dasyuridae; genus Sarcophilus; species Sarcophilus harrisii. Next base: position 375,928,687 of record NC_045426.1, on the reverse strand, counting down.
CCTTGTACACAGAGGCTATTTTTGAAATTTTTATTCCCAATATGGTGAGGACAATGCCCGGAAGAGAGTAAGTGTCTAATAAATGCTTTTTTCTTCCATTCCCTCTATAGCACACGTCATAATAAATAATGCTATTTATTATATAACTGTACGGTTATCTTTCCTCTTAGGAAGATTCTTTCAAATTAAAGCAAATAGTGTGTTTCCTTAGCAAACAATTCTCAATACTCTAACAAAGAATCTTGGAAAACACAAGTGCATGAGGTTCATAGAAATTGAAACATCTTTGGTCTGAAAAGATGAAGCTTAGTATTTATGCTATTAAAATCTATTAAGTCCAGAAAGAAATAGAGTAGGTAAGTGGGAATTATTTTACTAATTCCTGAAATAGTAGAACTAGATGAAGGATGGAAAGAATACACTTGAAGTTGAGTCTCCTCACTCAATAGCTCTTGCGAGCCTCAATTTGTCACTCTGACTCCTAGCTATCTCCTTTAGTTGAGCTAAATTGAAAAACATATGTATAGGCTAATAGAGATTAGAAACAGTTCCTTTATCTTCAATTACATATCCAAAGTCCATAAGTTAGTCATTAGTTGTATCTAACACTTCTTCATTCCCAAAGGATAACTTAAACAAGATATTATTGTTTGATTATAAATAAGTTCTGATGAGCACATCAAAATACCAACAAAAACACACAGTGAATGGAAGTTTATTTATCCTGCCCACTCCTATTTGAACATACAATAAATGGATAAAGAAATCTCATTATTCTTATCTAACAAATTCTGCTCCAGAATTTCATCTTTTTATTGGAAATACTCACCAGGACAGAATTTTATGTGCAAATGATTCATTTGAGCAATGTCACTCATGCTTTTCATTGTGATTAATAATCTGATATTATAGTTTAGATGTCATACTCCTGGGGGTTTGAGGAAGATAAAATTCTTCCAGGATCTGATGATCTCTATATAAACAGGTAAAATCAAGTTCATAAGTTTTCAAAGTTTAAACCCACAAAGAAAAAATCTACTCAAGTGTAGTAGAAAAGAAACAAGATGTTGTTTTCACATATTGATGATGAGTCAAAGTATTTGTTACATGTCTATATATAAGGTGTTTGCTATATATCTAAAGCCTCAGAATATGTAAGGTTAATTTATAAGTAAAGGACTAATGGAATGTTAACTGTTAAGGAAATATCAGGAAAGATATTCAAGCTCTAAATTGTGATTAGTGAAATTTTGTTATTCAAGTTAAAAAAAGTTATTTGATATTTAAAACTATTTGATGTAAAGTTATTTAAGTGACTGCAATTTATTATGGAGCTTTAATTACCAGGTTAGCTATTAGAATTGTCATAAAGCCAATTGTCAAAAATGGCATACGCAGCAGTCTCAGGAATGTTAAGGTGCATGTTTGTTCCTGGAAAAGGTTGTACAGATGACCTAAGATATGGCCTAGGTTAGATCTTCCTGACTTTATTTCCCCAATTTTCTATTTCCTTGCTGAATAGGAAAATCCTTCTCTCTCCCTCATTAATTTTAAACCTTGCCTTTAACAATCTGTGACTACATGATTAGCTGTCAAATATGACTCATTCCTGAAATCAAGCAGAGCTAAAGGAGTTTTCTCCTGTTGTGATATAATTTTGTCTCTTGTTTTCCCTTTTATAGCAAAAATTTATATCAAGAAGTTTTGTAAGCATAACACTAAATATGTTAAATAATAGATCGATACTGCTATATCTATGAATTATTATAATAGGATGTAAATATGAACATCTTACCTTTTAAACCCATATTTCTGATAAAATTGTAACGTAGGAATGATATCCTGCAAAAGTTGAAATGATTAGATGAAGTAATATGACAAAGATGTAATATAAAAGTTTTCTAGTTAAATGGAATTGTAAATCTTGAAAACAGCAACAGGATTAGACAGTTTTCTCTAAGAACTAAAGGCAGATGTATATGATTGGCTTTCAAATGTGTTAATCATGGAAATTCAGGCTTTAAGTATGTATTGGAATGAAGGTTAAGGATTTATTAATTAAGAATTAATTGGATTTATATACAAAGTGTATTGATAATGGTACAGAAAGTGAAATTACTTTCCCAGTATTAATTATCTATGTGTTAGTTTTAAAAAGCAGAACAGGACTTAAATGAACTTTCTAAGAAAAAGCATTAGAACCATACAGATTTTAAAATGTTTTATCAAACATTATATCAGAAATAGGATTAAGTAAGAACAGAGACAGCAAATGATATATAAACTAAAATTCTTTAAAATTTCATAATTGGGGAACCAAATTTAAGCATGTCTTAGATTAAGTCAAAAATCCTAGATTTGAAACCAGAGAAGCAGTGCTCCCATTAGAGTTGTCTTGAGAATGAAAGCATATTGCCCAAGAAAAGAGACCTGGAGACTAGATAACTACATGTCACATCTAGGAATGTTAACTTTCTTGGTTATATATAAATCTCCTTTTTCAGAATTAGTCCACTGTGAGTCCTCTAAGTAACTTAATATATGCCTGATTACATAATTATACAATTGTGTGAATTATGAGAAAAAAAAATTTGCATTGCTAAATCTGGATCATCTAAAGCAAGCCCTGCTCTTTAATAGATAGACCCAAAGGCAGCTGACAACCAGATAAAACAGTTATCCCAAGATTCCAGATGAAAGCTGAGTCTACTGTCATAGGTTTTTGTTTTTGTTTTTTGTTTTGTTTTGTTTTCTCTCTCTCCCTTTTGTTATGTTCTCAACCACCAAGGCAAATGTGTATTGGCATTTTTTTTCACTCAAACATTTTTGTCCCACTCTCTTTTAACCTGTCACAGAAGCCCATCCCCCTCCCAAATTAATTTGAATCTTAGCTCTTTGAGGGGAGAATGATGGGATTTTAATTGTTTTCCCCATCCCAAAGGAGCCCCAGCTCCAAGACATACAGAAATAATTAATCATGGATCTCATTAGAATAATCATCAGGTCAGCATATTCTGTGAGTTTCTCAGCAGATTATTCCATGATACTCTTTACAAAACATAACACAGAAATTAGCCAATAAGAAAGTGTCACTAGCAGGATGAAGAGCAGGATAAAACCTCAATAAATTGAAAACTTCAATAATCTTTCCCCTGACATAGTACCTGCACAATTCTCCACAATTCTTTTTTTTTCTGTCCTTCCCTAAACCTATTTTATTTATAATATTACCATACACTAAAATACCTCTTAAGTGGATATGCACAGTTCCATCAAGGCTTTAGGTCCTTCACATATTAGAAAACAAAATCCTATAACCTCAAAATTTACAATCCTGTGAAATAATCACCACAATTTACTCTATAAAAACCCTCGTCTTGCTTTGCTGGGCTGCTGGTTCCTTCAAGGAGCTTGACCTTAAACCTTGAGGATCTGTAATATAATCTTAGAGCAGTTAGATAAGTATAAAATTATGCAATTAGATAAAGATAAAATCTTAGAAGGGGAAGAAAGTACAATCTCAAATAGTAATAGAAAGTAAGAATGGATAAAGAATTGGCCTTTGAACCAGAAATTAGAGCAGCATTTATATAAAACCTACTATGTACCAAGCACTTCCAAACTGTTAGCTACTTTACCTTTTAGATTTTCATGCTGTCACCCCATTCGTTAGAAGCCACATGAGTCCCTATAAATTACTGATTAAAGTCTAAAATCCTTATTTCATTCAAATCTTTCTATATTATGGTGCCATTTTAACTCACCAGACTTCTCTGGCAAAGATTAACTGACTGATCATGTGTATTCTTCTCCTTTATTCTTTGCTCATACCATTCTTCTACCTACAATATTTTTTTCCTTTGTTTATCCAAATCCTGCCCACCTTTCAACATTTAAAACTCATTTCCTCTAAGAAGTCTTCACCTATTTTTCCAATCTATACTGCTTTTTTCTTATTCTGAATCTTTATAAAATTTATTTATGTACTGCTTTTGGATTTGTCACTATAACCTTATATTATTGAGTTCCTGCAATCTTCAGCTGGATCATAAAAGAGGACAGAGCCATGGTCTTTTCCATATCTGCCACAGACTTCAGAACATGCAGAAACCATACTAACAAATATTAAAGAAAAAACATAAACTGTTAGCTCCATAATATGAGTGAGACAATTTAATTTTTAGTGAAGCTGGATGAAGAAGCTCCCCCTCCTCTAAAAAAAAAAGTTTATAAAACTTAAAAACAAAACACTTAAGAGAGGCAAAACTTGTCCAAGTCCTTGTCAATATAATGCTTCCATTTGCCAAATAATGCTTAGATGCTCCAAAGCCTCATCTCTTTGATTAGAAGAGAGGAGGTAATGAGGGGAATATAAATTCCCTGAAAGAGTATTTGATCAAAGCACTGGATGAGAATGGGGTTGAGGAATGGGAATCCAAAATAGATCAGAAAGAGTTGTGTATTGTGGCAATTAGGCTGTTTCTGAAAGGACTTCCATTCCTAAGGTTTGCACCTGTAAAAACACTGATTGGATTCTTTTTAAAAAGAAGCTGGCTTAGTTTGTTGTTACCATCTTCCTGTGGTGTTTTTTTTTTTTCTTTAAAAAAAATTACTGCCAGCAAAATCATCACAGAAAATCCTTGAATACATGAGAGCCCACAGATTTATTCAATGTATTCAAAGAATGAATAATTTAAAGCTAGACATGCAGACACCCTTTATAATGTTATTTTTTCTTGAGTCCATATGAGGCCAGTTTGGGCCAGAAGGAATCAGTATCTGGACCTCACTATCTTGCCTCTTTCTCTCTCCTGGACCCTGTGTACTTATTTTCATATTTCTTCTTCCTGAATGGAAAAAAAAAATCTCTTTTCCCCCTTGACTCCTGGCATGGAGGCTGGCAACAGCCCACTGCTGCAAATGCTTGAATAAATAGAGAATAGGAGATTTCTTCAACAAGTGAATTATTTAAATCTGCATATGCAATGAGACCTGTAAGGCAAAACTTCTGCTCATAAGACCCCCGGGCTCTTTGGAAGATATTTGATATGTAATTTCCTAAACTGCTTACTGTAGTTTTTGCATCTTATTGTTTATTTTACTCGAAATTGTATTGTCAGTAGGAAGGTTCCCAGAGAGAGTTCTTGATTGAAATATGCTTGGATGAGCATTAGGTTTTATTTTTTGTGCATGTAATAATATTAAATCTTCAAGTTATTGCCAGTTGGATATTTGCCAAGATCTGAATAAAAATTTTTTTTCTTTTTTTTTTCCTTTACTCTCAATTCTGTTTGGGAGGCTTAAATAATAGACATTTTCTCCTAAGTTAAGCAAGGAATACTCAAAGGTAAATGAAAACTATTGATTAATGAGTATAAGCAGAAAAGACTTGATGGTTAGTGAGTTCTGTATTCCTGATCTATTGAAGCTTGTTCTACTACTAAAGAGAGGAAAGAATCCCAATACAATTCCTCCTGTCCTTAGGACCTTAACATACATCTGCTTCTAGACTCTCTTCCAAAGGTTAGTTATCCTGATCTGCAACTCATGGCAGCCTTAAGAACTCTTTATATAAATATGTTTTTCAATTTCAATTAAATAATGTAGATCCTATTTGTTCAGTACTAAAGGTATGTGTCATGTTGTAAATTTCAGCAAAATATAAAAATAAAAAAAAACTATGTGTGTATATGATTTTATACAAATGAAATAATCACAGAATAATGCAAATTGTATGTGGTATAATAGGATTTAGAATCAGAAAGGATCTTGAAAATAATCAATTTATTTATCTTTATTTATCTCTTTACAAATGAGGAGACTGAGGTTTAGAGAGATGAGGTGGCTTGGCTATCTATCACATAAGTAGCAAGTATTCCAGCAAAGATTAAAAACCAACCAACAAACAAACCAATAAATAAATAAGCCCTACCATTCATTACCTGTCTGATTCCATAACCAAAGTGCTTGCCACATGTGCCATATGTTAGAAAATTTTGGAATATTTCTAGTGCCTCTAATCCAGAAAGCTCAGGATTTATCTAGAATTCAAATTGTTATAAACATAAAATGACCACATTATTTCTCATAGTTTTCCCAAAATTATACATAGGCTGACAATTAATAGCATGAGGACACAGACAAATATACACATACCAGCATATGTACACATAGAGACACATATATAATTTATACTTGGTTTCTATGAGAACAAGATAAATTGATTAACAAAAACCTGACACCAGGAAAATACATATATAGGCTATATCTATAGATATAGATATATAGATATATGTGTATGTGTGTGTGCATATATATATATATGTATATAAACACATATGTTCATATATAGATATATCTTTCTCTATAGTATGTATATACATAATATAGATAGAAATATACAAATTATAAATATACATATTATATCTATCTTTCTAAATATCAGTGCTACTTGTTTTCTTTGTGTTTACAGTGAATATCTTAGAGAATTTAAATTACCATAATAACAAAGGACCAAGTAATACTGATATAATGTATAGGAAAGATATATATTTTTTTTCCTTTGACTATTTCTATTTTCTTTCCTAAATAATTAAAATTGATATTCAGAATGATATTATTAATGTGGATGGAGGAAGAAGCAAAATATTTCTTTTCCATTAGGATATATCCAGCCTTTCACTTCCAGGCCCACCTTCTTGATGAAATTCCCTCCTATAATTCTAGACTATGTTGATTTCCCCCTCAATTAAATTCCTACAAGTGTTTTACAATTAAGCCTTTGTCATATTCTCTAGATATTTCATATATGTTAGTTTACTTTCTCTAATTAGACTTTAAGTCCCTTATACATATGAAATAAAATACATTTTAAAATTAGCAATCTTGCAAAATAAAAGCAAGAAAAATAAAATGAACAAAATGCTTCAATCTGCATTCAGAATATATCAATTCTCTTTCTGGAGGTGGATAGCATTTATCATTAGAGAATCTTTGGAATTGTTGCAGATCGTCTTGTTCATTAAAGAAGATATTTGATTATGTAATGGGTGTTATCATAAGAAATTTTGGCTAACATAAAAATGTATCAATCAGATGTGTAGACGAAGCTTATTTTGGTGGAAATTGTGAAATGTTTGGTCTATGTTGATTTTCTGCCAAACTGTTTTCCAAATTTCCCAGCAAATTTTTGTTAATAATAAATTTCTGGCCCAAAATCTTAGATATTTGGTTTGAAAACACAAGATTAGTATATTCACTTATTTCTTTATATTGTGTAGATAAACTGCACTGATTAGACACATTTTTAGCCAATACCAAATCATTGCCACTTTGTACTACTAGACTGCCTTCTTTTATGTTTTTTTTTAATTACCTTGATATTTTTGACCTCTTGTTCTTACTGATGTATTTTGTTATTTTGTTAGTTCTATAATTATTTTATTGTTCAAAATGTCATAGAATAAGTAAATTAATAAAGAGTTGTCATTTTTATTATTATTTGTTAAGCCTACCCATGAGCAATAAATATTTCTCCTATTGTTACAATTTTACTTCATTTATGTGAAAAGTTTATATATCACTGGGCGTATCTTGAAAGGTATACTCCCAAGTATTTTATACTGTGGAATTTCTCTATCTCTTCCATTTGGGTTTTGTTGGTAAATGTAGAGATACTAAGGTTTGTGTTGGTTTATTTTATATCCTGCAATTTTGCAATGGTTGCTTAACTATTTTTAGTTAATTCCCTAGATTTTTCTAAGTACATCATCATATCTTAAAAGAGTGAGAACTCTGCTTCCTTGTTGCAAAGTGTGATGCCTTAATTTCTTTCACTTTTTTTATTGTAATAGATAGCACTTCTAATATAATATTGAATAACAAAGATGATTATGGTTCTCCTTACTTTAACCCCTAATTCTATTGGAAAATTTTCAAGTTTATAACCATTGGAGATAACATTTGATCTTGGTTTTAAATGCACTCTACTTTTTTTAGGAAAAAAAAAACACATTTAACAGGAAGTATTAAGAGTTTGTTTCTGCAATTAATGTTATTTTTAAATGATTTTTGTTATTAGTCAATTATAATTACAGTTTTTCTAATAGTGATGCACCCCTGTTTTCCTTCTATAAATACCAACTGGTCATTGTATATGACCTCTGTGTTATATTGCTGTAGTCCTCTTGCCAGTAAGTATTCATTAGAGAAATTAGTCTATAGTTTTCTTTGATTTTGTACACCTTAGTTTAGATATTTGAAATTTATATTTGTGTTAAAGAAGTAATATTGTAGGCCTCTTTCTTGACCTATTAAAAATTTACCTTATGTTAAGATTAATTACTTGTTAGATTTTGGGGAGAATTTACTTGTAAATTTATCTGATCCTTAGTATTTTTTTCTTAGGGAAGACAGGTCTAGCTTGTTCAATTCATTTTTTTTTCTAAGATAGTTATTGAATATTTTATTTCTTCTGTTAATCTAGGCAATTTATAATTTCATAAATATTTATACATTTCACTTTGTCAGCTTCATAAACATAATTTGATAAAATTCCCAAATAATTATTTTGTTTTCCTCTTCATTTTTTGCTACACTTAACTCTTTTCAACTTTTGATTTTATTAATCTAGCATTTGATTTTCAGGATACTGAATTTGGTGCTTAATTAGGAGGTTTATCATTTGTTATTTTTCTAGGTTTTTTTAAAATTCAATTTATGTCAGTTCACTGTCCTTCTTCCCCCCCCCCTTGCCCTTTTTTTTTGATGTAAATATTTAAAGTTATAACATTTCTCCTAAGTACTGTTTTGATTGCATTCCATAACTTTTGCTATGTAATCTCCTTTTTGTCATTCTCTCTAATAAAATCTCAATTGTTTCTATGACTTGCTATTTGATTCACACATTCTAAAGGACTAGATTATTTACTTCTAGTTAATTTTTAATCTATGCCCCCAAGGCCCTTTACTGAATAAAATTTTTATTGTATTATTGTCTGACAAAGTTGCATTTAATCTTTCCACTGTTTTTTTTTTTCATTTGATTGTGAAGTTTTTATGCCTCATACACAGAGTTTTACAGATGTCAAAACTGTGGGAAAAAAAAAAAAATATATATATATATATATATATATATATATATATACCTTTCTCTTCCCATTCAATTTTATCCACAGATCTATCATATATTTTTTTCAAAATTATATTCATATCCTTAACTTCTTTTTTTATTTATTTTATTGTTAGATTTATTTAATTCTGAGAAGGGAAAGCTGAGATATTCTACTTCGTTGTTGTTTTTTTTATTTCCCCCATCACTCACTTATCTTTTCCTTTAAAAATTTGGATGCTATGAACTGATGCTGAGTGAAATGAGCAGGACCAGGAGATCATTATATATTTCAAAAACAATACTATATGATGATCAATTCTGATGGACGTGGCCATATCTAGCAATGAGATGAATCAAATCAATTCCAATAGAGCAGTAATGAATTGAACCAGCTACATCCAGCAAAAGAACTCTGGGAGATGATTATGTACCACTAAATAGAATTCCCAATCCCTCTATTTTTGTCTGCCTGTATTTTTTATTTCCTTTACAGGTTAATTGTATATTATTTCAAAGTCCAATTATTTTTACAGCAAAATAACTGTATGGACAGTATACATATATTGTATTTAACATATACTTTAACATATTAACATGTATTGGTCAACTTGCCATCTAGGGGAAGGGGTGGAGGGAAGGAGGGAACAAGTTGGAACAAAAGGTCTTGCAATTGTCGATGCTGAAAAATTACCCATGCATATATCTTGTAAATAAAAAGCTGTAATAAAAAAAAAGTAAACCACAAAAAAAAAAAAGAATTTGGATACTATACTATTTTGTTCATATATATTTAAATTGATGAAGTAATCTTCATTGTCTATGGTACTTTTTAGCAAGATATATTTTCCCTGATGATATATATGTCGATTTTTTTTCTTTTGTTTTGTCTGGGATCTTGATTACTACTCCAGCTGAAACAAACTATAATCTCCATTAGCTCCTTATTTTTGCTCTGTGTATCTTTTAATTTTAAGTATGGTTCTTGTAAACAACATTATGGACTGTGGTTTCTGATCCATTTTGCTATTCACTTCCATATTATCAGTGAGTTCATTGCATTCACATTTAAAATTATGACCATTGCAAAATTTCCCTCCATCCTATTTTTTCTTCTCCTTTTCTCTCTTTTGAGAGAAAAAAAAAATCTGTTTAGCTTCTGACTATTGCGTCTCCTAATCCTCTCTCCCTCTTGTTACCCTCTTTCTTTCTCTTAACTCTTCACTTCCTGCTTCCCTATTATTTAAAATAGATTTCTATATTTGAATGTGCTATTTTCTCTTCAAACCAGCACAGATGACAGTGAAGTTCATGGATTGTCCATCTCTCTCCCTACCTCTGCCCTGCAGTTCTGATTTGCTTCCATTGTAAATACTCTTCTTAGTGTGGATCTTTTATGAGATATTTTTCTCCATTATTCCTCTTCTTTCTTCCTTCTCCCAGTGGATTCCTAATGTCCCACCCATCCATTTTTTGAGATTATTCAAAATAATTTACTCACACATGACCCCTATTTTGACTTCTTTTATCTGTCCTAGTATATGCCACCCTTGTCATATAATATTTTCAGTATAATTCAGTATAATATTTTTATTTAGCCTATATTCTTAAGTTTTTATAACCAGGAAAAAAAGATCATTGTACTTACTTTGCAATATTTAATGGAATATTTTAAAAAAACTATTAGAATAGTGGCATTCTCCAAGACCATTTCTTCCATCCTCAATCAACAGAAAATTAAATTCAAAGGAAAGAGATTTCCTGCTCAGACTGGGACAACTGGTAATATTTTTGTTAGAAATACAGTGTTCTTGGAATGAAAAATAATGGCCATTTGGAAAATCCTAACTTTCAACTGCCTCCAAGTTCCTAAGTATAAAAGAAACATTATCGGTTTAGGGGGAAAAAAAAACTATCTAAATTCCTTTGAAAAGATGAATATGAAATGAAAAATATCAATGGAATAGGATTTTTCAAAATTACATATTCATATATGAATATTATGGATAATATGTGTATTTATATAAAACACAGTATTGTGTCTGTATACATGCAAACATAGTTGTTGTTTAATGCCAACTCTTTTTATCCACATCTTTAAAATCCCTCTATTATTCTCCTTTTGAATTATCAGTGAGGTAAGGTGTTTTGCAATATGTTATCTTCAAATTCCCTTTTTAAGTGCCTTAGCACAGTACTAAAGATCACTGGGTCTTGCCATTTCACTTGCTCTTCTATGCATTACTTTTAATCTTCTCCATCTACCATGGTACTGACTCTTCTCTAATGTGTTTTTCCTCTCAATTGTGGTATGACTTAATAGGATTCTTCTTTTTTCTATATTTTTATTTGTATTTTTAGCATCAATCACAGTCCTTGGTACATAGTAAACAGTCGTTTGTTTCATTCATTTCTAGCATAGGGATAATCCTGAATTTTCCAAGTTCATTCCTATGAATCACAATCTCTTCCAGGTCACATTAAACTGGAAAACATTTCAGAATGGTTTCCATGAAGAATGAAAGAATGAATGAGTAAATGAATGAACATTTAATATGCATTTATCATTTGTCAATCATTTCACTAAGCATTGTGGGTACAAATACACAATCCTGACACTTAACTATTCTCAAGTAACTTATATTTGACAACAAATATTGGGTAGCACTAACTGAAGAAGCTGTTTAATCTCAAGAAATCACAACTATAAAAAGTGGAACTGCGGGTTATCACCACTATTATTCAACATTGTGCTAGAAATGTTGGCTTTAACAATAAGAGAAGAAAAAGAAATTAAAGAAATTAGAATAGGGCAATGAGGATATAAAACTATCACTCTTTGCAGATGATATGATGATATATTAAAAATCCTAGAAAATCATTGAAAAACTTACTCAACACAATTAATAGCTTTAGCAAAGTTGCAGTATATAAAATAACCCCACACTACTCATCAGCAATTCTATATATTTCTGACAAAGCCCATCAGCAAGAGATAGAAAAAGAAATTCCATTTAAAATAACTATAAACAAAATAAAATATTTGGATTTCTAAATACAAGAATTACATGAAGATAAATTATAAAAACACTTCTCACAAATAAAGTCAAATCTAAACATTTGGGGAAAAGATCAATTGCTCATGGGTAGGCCAAGCTAATATAATAATAATGACAATTCTGCTTATTCTACTTATTCAGCAACATACCAATTAAACTGCCAAAAAATATTTTATAGAGCAAGAAAAAATAACAATTCATCTGAAAAAACAAAAGGTTAAAAATATTAAGGAAATTAATGAAAAAAAAATACAAAGGATGGTAGCTTAGCAGTACCAAACCTAAAATTGTATTATAAAGCAGCAGTCATCAAAACCATTTGGCTGAGAAATAGAGTGCTAGATCATTTGACTAGATTATATACATACAACACAATAATCAAAGCCTATAATAATCTAGTATTTGATATACCCCCAAAATTCAGCTTCTGGAATAAGAATTCACTATTTGACAAAAATTTCTGGGAAAATGGGAAAATAATTTCTCAGAAATTCAACATTGATCTACATCACATACCCGTACATGAATTGGGGTATGATAAGGTCAAACTGGGTACATGATTTGGGCATAAAGGATGATGCCATAAACAAATTAGGAGATCAAGGAAAAAATTACCTATCAGATCTTTGGAGAAGGAAGAAATTTATGATCAAAGAAGAACTAGAGAACATTATGAAGGGCAAAATAGACAACTTTGATTACATTAATTTAAAAATGTTTTGCACAGACAAAACCAACAGAAACAAGATTAAAAATAAAGTACAAAGCTGGGAAAATTTTTATCTCCAAGTATTCTGATAAAGGTCTCAGTTCTAAAATATATAAAATGTCAAATTTATAAGAAGTTAAGTCATTTCCCAATTGATAAATGGTCAAAGGATATGAACAGACAGTTTTCAAATGATGGAGTTAAAGTTATGGCCATATGGAAAAATTCTCTAAATCACTATTAGATTAGAGAAATACAAATTAAAACAATTCTAAGATAACATCTCATACCTCTCAGATTGGCTAAAATGATCAGAAAATATAATGATAAATGTTGGCAGGGATGTGGGAAAACTGGGACACTAATGCATCATTGGTGGAGTTGTGAAATTATCCATTGTGGAGAGCAATCTGAAGCTATGCCCAAAGGGCTATAAAACTGTACATGCCTTTTGATCCAGCAGTGCCATTACAGGATCTGTATTCCAAGGAAATGAAAAGGAGGAAAAGGGATCCATATATGCAAAAAATGTTTGTAACAGCTCTTTTTGTGCTAAGAAAGAATTGAAAAGTGACTAGATGCTCATCAATTGGAGAATGGTTAAATTAGCTGTGGTATATAAAGGCAATGGAATGTTTTTATTCTAAAAAATCTGATAAACAAGCTGATTTTAGAAACCCCTGGAAAGATTTACATGAACTAATGTTAAGTAAAATAAGCAGAACCAGGAATACATTGGACACAGCAAGAATGTGATGATCTACTATGAAAAATTTGGTTCTTCTCATTATTCAGTGGTCCAAAGCAATCCCAATAGACTTTGGTGAGAAAATGTCATCTGCAGACAGCTAGATGGTGCAGTGGATAGAGCACCAGCCCTGAAGTCAAGGAAAACCTGAGTTCAAATTTCATCTCAGACACTTAACACTTCCTAGCTGTGTGACCCGGGGCAAGTCACTTAACCCCAACTGCCTCAGCAAAAAAATAAATAAATAAATAAGTTTTAAAATATTAAAAAAAAAAAGAAGAAAATGCCTCTGCATCCAACAACAACAAAAACTATGAAGACTGAATGTAAATCAATACATGCTATGTTCACTTCTCTCTTTTTTTCTCTCTCATGTTTTTTTCTTTTATTGTGGTTTTTCTCTTCCAACATGATTCTCATTAAAACAATATATATTAAAATAAAAAGAAGAAAGTGAAACAATGAGACAATGGATTGAAATCCCCTTAGAAAAAGCAATGATAATTTTGATCTGACTACTTTTGTCAAGTGACTATCCTCTAAATTAACTGAGTCAGTTAAGTTATCACAAAGTTTGTCCCAGAATGAATTTTTCACTTCTAGAATCTGCCAAAAAATATTTCTTTTTACAGGCTGCCAAGGATGCACCAATGCATCAATGAACAGGCTACCTGCATAGATGAGATCACAGATCTTTGAAAAATTAAGGTCAAAAGTCATAATTTTACATACCTCTACTATTGAAGGAGAGAAAAAGCAATTATTAATGGCTAAGTCCCAATCATTATAACAAGCTTTGGAGATACAAATAAAAAATATAGTCCCTACTCATAAAGAACTTACTATCTAAAGGTAATGACAGCAAATAAAGAGTCCAGAGAGGGATGTTTTGGTCTGAAAATGACAGTGATGGTAAATAGACTCCATCTTATTCTTTTTCCTCCATGTTTGACTTTCTTCTCAACTCAAAATAAGAATGTGAGTCAAGCTCTTATGTTTCACACAAAGATATTCGCACCCCAAGGTATTGGAGACAATTTTCTGTATAACTTTGAATAAGAATAAGGGCACCTTATTCACTTAATTTTACCTATCTCAGAATATTTCATGAAGCTATTGGATTTTAGGAACAATTTTGTGGCATATACAACTTAACTATATGTCGAAATGAAAAATTCTAATAAGCAGGATGAATTGTGGCTTAATTTGAATATTCTGCTGATTAGCTGTGGGTTTGGCTAATTCTCGATAAGGTTTTTCCCCATTACCCACCTAATTGAAAGCTGGCTTCAGCAATAAAGGTAGAACCAATTGTTCATCTAAACAACAAGCCGGGGGGAATTAAGTACTTGGCAAGAAGAAGTAACAGACAATCTCTTCCTCTCTGTCCCCCCATCCCCATCTCCAAAGGAGAAACTTACTCCTGGAACACAGGAAGCTTCCATAATATTTGTTATATATGGTTTGTTTTGATTTTTTTTCCTTGCCATGAAAGTTAAGGACTACAACTAGATTGAGCTGTACCAATATTCTCATATCCTGAACGCTCATTATTTTGAACTTTCTTTGGAGGGTGTTCATTAAGTACAAATAAATGGGCTTAATTGTATTTCATCATTCTTCATATATTGTTGTGTGATCTCACAGTTTCTTTATTGTGGTTTGTTGCAGTGAAGCCTAATCCCCAGAAACATGTAAGCACATTAGAATTTTTTACAAGTAGAAACCAAAGAAACTGAGTTTGACACAGACAACAATTCAGGCAAAAGAGAAGCAGCTAATCTTCATATTTGCTGCTTTTAGAGATAAAAACAGAAAGTTCAAGATGCAAGTGTTCAAAGTAATATCTGACCCTTGATCTTAGAATATAAATGCTGAGTCAAAGAACAATTTTCAGATGAAGAAATTAAAACCATTTCTAGTCATATGAAAAAGTGTTCTAAATCACTATTGAGCAGAAAAATGAAAATGAAGACAACCCTGATTTGACACATCTCTCATTGGCTAAGATAACAGAACAAAGATAATGATAAATGCTGAAGGGGATGTGAGAAAACTGGAACACTAATACATTGTTGGTGGAGTTGTGAACTGATCCATCCATTCTGGAGAGCAATTTGGAACTATCCCAAAGGGCTATAAAACTGTACATACCCTTTGATCCAGCAGTGTCTTTACTGGGCTTGTATCCCAAGGAGATCTTAAAGGAGGGAAAGGGACCCACATGTGCAAAAATGTTTGTGGCAGCCCTTTTTGTAGCAGCTAGAAACTGGAAATTGAGTGGATGCCCATCAATTGGAGAATGGCTGAATAAGTTATGGTATATGGATACTATGGAATATTATTCTTTTATAAGAAATGATCTGATTTCAGAAAGGTCTGGAGAGACTTACATGAACTGAGGCTAAGTGAAATGAGCAGAACCAGGAGAACATTGTACATGGCAACAGAAAGGTTATGTGATGACCAACTCTGATGGATGTGGCTCTTTTCAACAATGAGAAGAATCAGGCCAATTCCAATAGACTTGTGATGGAGAGAGCCATCTATAACCAGATTGTGAACTGTGGGGACTAAATGTGGATCACAACATAGCATTATCACCCTTTTTGATGTTATTTGCTTTTTTTTCTTTGTCATGTTGTTTCTTTTTGTAACATGATTTTTTTTCTATAACATGATAAATGTGGAAATATATATATATGAATTGCATGTTTAATCTATCTCCTCAAGGGGAGAGGTAGGAAGAAGGGAGGGAGAAAAATTTGGAACACAAGGTTTTGCAAAGGTGAATGTTGAAAATATCTTTGCATATATTTTGAAAATAAAAAGCTATTATTTTCAAAAAATAATATAAATACTGGATCCCAGAAATCCAGTTTATTACTAGAAATTGGAGACATTTTGCAAAATGAGGAGATTGGCTCAGTTTTGTTTTTTGCTTTAGTTTAGTTTTGATTTTTTCATAGCTTTACTTCTTTTTCATGTTCCTGTCCCTGTCATCCTTCAAGTTATCTTTTTCTCTTAAAATCTTCCTTCAGGAAAAATTTTAGAGTTGTTCACAATAAGATGGAGATGATAGATAATGACTTCTTGGAAATCAAGTTGCCAAAGGAAAGGCATCCAGAATAAGGGATGTAGGGCTGCCTCCCAAATAATCTTATCAGATATGTGAGTTTGGGAAGGGACTTAGGGGGTTACCAATACTCAGAAGGCCAATAGGCATATTAACACAGATTTGATTTCTGTTGTCTACTATTGAGCCAGTAAGGCAAAATAGGTCACTTAAATAAATTAATATGTATGTAATATATAATTTTTAGATACATGTTCAGTGAAATTTTCTTTTGGGGAGGTGAGAAATATTCTAGTTATAGAAATTACCCTTCATGGAAATTCAGATTTTTCATCTATTTTTGTAATGTGTTATTTTTTCAACCGAGCTTAGCACTGGACTCCATAGCTTTGTTCAAAAAAAAAAATGCCCTTATTGAGGAGATATTAATTGAGTGAAACATTACTGGCTTCTGG
The DNA here is from genome assembly GCF_902635505.1 of Sarcophilus harrisii. Classification (NCBI taxonomy): domain Eukaryota; kingdom Metazoa; phylum Chordata; class Mammalia; order Dasyuromorphia; family Dasyuridae; genus Sarcophilus; species Sarcophilus harrisii. The sequence goes on along the minus strand of NC_045426.1, from coordinate 375,911,531 downwards.
CATGAATACCAATGCATATTTTATTATAATATAAATGTAAATGACTGGTACTTAGTACCTGAAGTCACTTAACTTCTCTGGACCTCTGTTTTCTCTTCTATTAAAAAAAGAAATGACTTAAAAAATTATGAATGCCTAGATGACTTCAGAAGTCCCTTCCATCTCTAAATCTTTAATCCTCTGATCCATCATAACAGCTTCATTCCTTTAGATTAACAATCATGCCCATTAATAGGGCCATTCCTTAGACAATTTTACAGTGGAAAGAGAAATCAGATCTGTTCCTTATTTATAGAAATAGCAAATATAATTTTGAAGGAGCAGTGTACAGGCTAGAACTCAACTCCTTTGGAACTTCTTGCTTTTGGCAATCTACATGTGAATGAATTTTTAATGATGAGATCAAGGGTAAATGCATAGTTCCTGAAGGTAAATGCAAGGAGCAGGAAAGGATTCATTATCTGAAAACACTACAGGAAAAAGAAGAAAAAAAAGAAGAAGAAAAATGGCACAATTCTCTTCCATGCATCTCTGGCTCTAAGGTTTTTTTTTTTTGTTTTGTTTTGTTTTGTTTTTTTTTTAATTTGTTTGTTTCTTGCTAGGATATTACTTTAGCTTTTTACTTCTGGCTCAGATTGGAGGATTAGTTTCAATAACTTCAGATTTCAGCCACCAGCATTATTCAGGACTGATTACTTATGGAGAGCACATCTGTGACCCCTTGGCTTGTGGCCACAGTCTCAATAAAAACATCACATTTCAGCCAGAATAGAAAACATGACTAATGTTGAAATATGTTTTACATGATTGCACTTATATAATCTATATCTGATTGCTTGCTGTCTTGGTGAGAGGGAAGCAGAGGAAGCGAGGGAAAAATTGGTACTCCAAAACTTTCAAAAATGAATGTCAAGGGGCATCAAGGTAGTGCAATGAATAGAGCACCAGCCCTGAAGTCAGGAGGACCTGAGTTCAAATTTGACCTCAGACACTAGGCAAGTCATTTAACCCCAACTGCCTAAGGAAAAAAAAATGTTGAAATTTGTCTTTGCATGTGATTAAGAAAAAAGAAAATACTATTAAAGAAAAAAAGAAATTAAAAAGAAAATGCATTGGAGATGTAAAGGCAAAAAAAAGACTGTTCTTGTGCTCAAAGACTACAAAAGTTAATAGAAAGACAAAATGGGAAATAACTATACCCAGAAAAAAATATACAGAGGATAAGCTGGAGATATATGAAGGAAGATGCTAGTATTAAAGAACATATGAGAGGGTTTCTGGTAGAAGATTGGATTTTAGCTGGAATTTGAAGGAAGCAAAAGAATTCAGGAAGTAGGAATTATGTTATATCCATTATACTCTCTCTCTCTCTCTCTCTCTCTCTCTCTCTCACACACACACACACACACACACATATACTTATACATACATATATAAATATATAATTAGGGACAGTATTCCAGATATGAGGAATAACTAGTGAAAAGTCTTAGAGTCTTGAGATAGAATATCTCATTCAAAAAAAAAAAAAAAAAAAGAACAAGACCAGTATTGCTAGAGATATATCCTGCAAAGTGTATAATATCATATATTTTACAAGGTTAATAAGATGTTAAAAATGAGAAAGGTGAGAAAAGACCATATTTTGAAGTTTTTGAATATCAGACTTATATACAACCTTATATAGATGAGGACCGTAATCCATAGTATTGAACTCTGGGGTTGATAAGGAGATGACTAAGGGAAGGAATAGAATCTACAATAAAGAGTAACATCACTAGTCTGAAAGAAGGGGATTGAGTTGAAATAAAAAGGCTCTTAATATATAAAGCTACCCAAATGTCACCAGGCAAACCAATGAACTAGAAAATATTTAACTCTTATCCATCCTGTAGTTTCAAAGTAGGAACAATAGTCATCACACAAAAGACACTCTATTTAAATTCCAGGAATTTTTTCCTATTTAGTTGTGAGCTCTGAACACCTTTAATGACTAATGTGTAAGGTGCCAAAAAGCCCATAAGTACTTTTTGTCTTTCTTTGCTTTATTCCTCCCACTCCCCCTCTTTTTTCTCACTGCAGTAAAATATAATTTGGCCGAAATAATGAGATTCAATTGCTCATAAGTAAACTGTAGTTTAAACAGAGACAGTCAGGCAGTATTTGTTGTTGAGTTTTCTATTTCAGTGGCAAGCTTTCTTATTGACTTGTTCTTAACACATTTTCAACGGACTATGAATTTGGTGAAAGCAACAAAGAAATAAATTTATGTGTATGTATTTATATGTGTACACATATAGATATATCATGTATATGCATTTGTGTGTATATGTCTCTCTCTGTGTGTGTACCAGGCATCAGCATGTAAAGTTCTATTTTTTCAGAGATTTTCTTAGACCTAATTCGTTTGATATACCCTTCCTTCTTTCTTTCTTTTTTCTTTCTAGAGAAAATAAGAAAAACGTAGGCAGAAGCCCCCTGAAAGAATACATAAAGATAATATCATTATCTGTATTATTTTGTTATTATTAACTGTATTCAATAGATCTGCTTCCTCAGTACTATCACACACACACACACACACACACACACACACACACACATCCTCAACTAATTTTATGGGCTATTATATAAACATAATGGACCTTAAAGAGCTTCAGAATGTATAGAACTTCCTAATATCCATGGGATTCAACCATTAAAGTTTGGAAAAAAGGAACGAAGGAAGGGAAGGAAGGGAGGGAAAGGAGGGAAGGAAGGAAGGAAGGAAGGAAAGAAGGAAGGAAGGAAGGAAGGGAAGGAAAGAAGGAAGGAAAGAAGGAGGGAAGGAAGGAGGGAAGGAAGGAAGGAAGGAAAGAAGAGAAGGAAGGAAGGGAAGGAAGGAAGGGAAGGAAGGAAAGAAGGAAAGGGAATGGAAGGAAGGAAGGAAGGGAAAAAATGAAGGGAAAGAAGGAAGGGAAGGAAGGAAGGAAGGGAAGAAAGGAAGGAAGGGAGGGAGGAAGGGAGGGAGAAAAAAGAAAGAGAGAGAGAGAGAAAAAAAACTTAAGAAATCTTGTTCTATAAGTTTTACTAAGGGAGTGCTACAAATGGAACACACGTCTAAAAGCTAACAAAAAGTTTAAGCCTTTGTGTCCATGGCATGAATCATCTAAGTCAGATATCTAGTTTTGCCTATTTTTCTTCTCAGTTATATTATCCCATTCAAATTTCTCACTTTAATTTTTAAATTAAATAAAAATCAATCTATTTTTACTACTTTTCATTTCCTCTGAATCCTCTAATTGCTGCCTTGCCTGAAGTGTTTCTTCACTTCGTTATGTTTTTCACTAAGTCACTAAAGAAATCTTCCTAAAGTGCATATCTGAACATTTTACCACTCACCTAGACTCAATAAACTCCAGGTGTTCCCTATTAACTTCAGGATCAAATATAACATCATCCACAAGTTAGCTCCAATGAACATTTTTATTAGTTTTATACTTGACTTACCTCCACACAGTCCACGATCTAGTTAGAGTGGCCTTTTTGTTATTTCTTTCACATAATATACATATCCTGAATCTATTTGTTTTCACAGGCTGTTTTCACAGCCTATTTCTCATACCTAGAATGTGTTCCATGGTCATCTGAATCTCCTGAATTCCATGGCTTCCTTTAATTCTCAGTTCAGATTGTGCAGTTTTTTAAAATGTCTTTCAAGACCACCCCTGCTAATTCCTACCATTTGAGATTACAATGAAGGTTTGGAGTAGGACAATGTCTTTGGGATGTAGAGAAGAGGACTTCTTCAAGAGAATTTTAAAGAAAAAAACAAGACTTAACACCTGCTTGGATGTGTGAATTGTGTTAATAAAAGGAATCAAGGATTATAGCAAGATTGTGATCCAGGGTACCTGGAATGAAAGAAGTACCCTTTACAGTAAGAGGTCAATTAAAAAGAGAGGAAGATTTAGGTGGAAAGATAATGACGTCTGTTTTTTATTTGTTGAGAATTTGAGATGACCATGAGACATCCAAGTCAACATATCTAAAAGATAATTGGTTATTGATGGGAGAATGAAGCTGAAAGAAGAGAGGGAGGGAGAGGGAAAGAGAGGGAGACAGGGAGACAAGGAGGGAAGAAGGGAGAGAGGGAGGCAGGGAGGAGAAAAAGTATGACTGTAACTAGAAAAGTACCCTTGAAGCTAGGAAGACCCAGAGTTCAAGCCTTGCCACTGGCACATATTGTCACATGTGTTTATGCATGATTACATCAAAGTTGTTCTTTTTAAGGAGAGAAAGTGAGGTATAATGGTTCTGGATATGGAATCAGGAAAACTCCTTTTTGTCTTGTTTCTAACATACATTAAATGTATGATTGTCAACAAAAAGCCTTTTCAAAAACAGCAAAATCAACGATCTCTATGTACCTTTAGAGGAAGCTTCCATTCTGGCAATAAAATAACATCAATAAGACACCAAGTCCCTACTCCTCTCACTCTGATAATAAGAGTTATATTAGTAGCAATGAATCCCTCAGATTGCAGGTCACTGTAAGTTTTTCAAACTTTTTTTCTGATCTATTAGCAGAGTTGATCTTTATGACAATTTTGAGAAGTGGGGAGGAAAAGTTTTATTTTCATTTGTCAGATATTGTAACAGAAGATTAGAGAAACTATATTTGAATTATTCAAGCCTACTTCTAAACTCATGAAATAGACCATGGAACATCCAGAAAGTATGGTTCTATTTAAAGTCACAAATCACAATTCAAAATAAGTCCTGTATTCAATGAGGGACCAGAAAGTAGAGGAATTGTTTGTGATTTCCTACCTAAGTCCTTGTGGTTCTGGCTATTTTCAGTTTGTAGAGGAAAAGGAAAGAAAAATAAGATCTTATATGTATACAGATACACAATGAACACATATACATATATGTTTGTGTTTATTGCATATACAGACATACTCATGTTTATATACATATAAATATACTTGTCTGTATATACATAATAATATATACACATATGTGCACCTCTGTAGGTACAATATACATATATTTATACATTTATATACACATAGAATCAATCCTAATCTTAACTTCATATATGTATGTATGAGTGTGTATGTATGTGTGTAGCAACACAATTAAGACAAACAATCAGAGAGAGACAGAGGCACTAGCAGACAGATAGGAAGATAGACAAAGAGACAGCAAGGGGAAAGGAAAGGAGAGTGCATCCAGGGAGGGGAGGAGACTGCAGGGGAAATGAGGGAAGAGGAGGAATGAACAGAGGTAAGGGCAAATAGCATTTGATGTTCAACTCCAGAGGTTTGCCCTCCCTGTAGAGAGAAAAACGGATTCTAACCACTATAATCAGATTTTAGAAAGGGCTGAGAAACTAAAGCACTTTCAGTAGAAGCATGGTTTGTGTGAATACTATTTGTGTCCTTAAGGGTAAGTGTTAGATGTGAGACAGCATAATGATTCAGAATCTTGCAAATGGCCTTAACTGAGCACAGTGTGGGACTGCAAAAGACATTTTTCACCCAGGAGAGATGGAAAGATAGATGAAAATATAAGTTGAATGATAAAGAAAATTTCTTTTTCCTTTATTTCTATTTCTATCTGTACCTCTCTATCCTCTATCTTATATGGTTATAACTATAGTTTAATATGCAATCATAAAGTGATAGAATTCTAGACCTGGAATTAATCTTGTAACATTATCTAATCCAGGGATTCTTAAACTTTTTCTATTCATGACTCCTGTTCTCCTGAGAAATTTTTATGATGCCCCAGGCATATAGGTATATTAAATAAGTATACAAATCAAACATTTACAGATAAATCATAATTTTGTGACCCCCCCACATTAAGTTATGTGACCTCATATTGGGTTGTGAACAGAGTTTAAAAAGCTTTGATCTACTCCAACCCCAACAAGATCTGTTTCTTTGTCTGTAAAATGAGCATACTAATGCAAAGAAGGACAGCTTCACATAAGTATTATGAGGAAAAAATAAGATATGTTATTTTTGAGATGTACTACTTTGGATTATATACCACAATTTTCTTACTACTGATCTGTAGTGTAAATAACACAAATATCAAAACAATTTGATTATAATGTAAGATAATATCACTATATGGTACAATGATTATTATTAAGATGCCATGATATTATTTTTGTGAGTGTCTAGGCAGGTGTGTACATATCTATACATTGTATTGTCTTAATAGTAATGTGAATGTCTTATGGTTCACCACAGTATCTTAAATTTAAATGGGGAATATGAACATATACCTGTCCCAATAAAATATATGCACATATTTATATGCTTGCATACACACATATATGTATGTATATTTTCATACACGTATCAGGAGATACATATGTTTAAATGTATATTATTTAAACCTATGCCATTTCAATTTCTTTTTATCCCCAGTATTTAGCTGAGTACCTGGCACATAGTAGGTACTTGATAAATGTTTCTTGATTGTATGTGTGATACAGATAGAAACTGCTTCTTTAATTTCAAAGAAATATAAAATTTCTGGGTGAAAAATCTCCCTCTACTAAAGCAAGCCAGCACTTTTTCTTAAATGTATAGTTTAATAGAGTTGCCTAAAACACTTAGATATTGAGCAATTTCCCTAAGTTTACACAGACAATATGCACGAGTGGAAAGGCTTGAACCTATGTTTTCCTAGCTTCAAAGCTAGTTTTCTAGCCACAGTGTCTCTCTCTCTCTCTCTCTCTCTCTCTCTCTCTCTCTCTCTCTCTTGCCCCCCATTGTCTCTGATTCCCCATCTCTCTCTCTCTCTGTTTCTGTCTGTCTGTCTGTCACTCTGTATGCCTCTGTCTCTGCATGTCTACGTCTTTATCCTTCCCCTTTCTCTCTCTCTTTATTTGTCTCTTTCTCTCTGACTCTCTTTTTTTCTCTGTCTCTCTTTGCCTCTCTGGTTTGGTTGAGGAAACAAAATTTTGATGTAGCGCCAACTTCACATATATAAAGTAATAACAGTTATTATAGAATTGTCTGGAGTACTGAAATGTTAGTGAACCAATCAAAGTGATACAGTTAAATTGAAGCATCAGAGAGAAGAGCTGAATTTAAACCTTTCTCACCTTGAGCCCAAATCTCTATCCTTCCACCTCTATATCTTCTCTGACTATCAATCTGAATGCACTTACAAATAAATGCTTATAGATATGAAATGTAATGATCTCTGGACCTAAAGTTAAGACCAGAACAATCCCTGTACTGGTATCTAGGTTCTAGACTTGCCCTTGACATTAAATAACTATGACCTTATATAAGAATAGCAATAATAATAAAAGTCATAAAATTTCACTTTAATATTTTATGTTAAGATTAAAAAAAAAAAACACTTTCCTCAGAAAAACTCTGTGATGTAGGTAAAGGCAACTTCTGGTCTTTGTCCTAAAAGATCTAGATTTGAAACCAGGCACTGACATTTAGGGTTGTGGTGATCTTGGAAAAGATACTTAATGTCGTAGTCTAAGTTGCCTCAGCTGATAAATGCTGTTAATTTGAACTACTTGCCTTATAATATTATATTGAAGGGTGCTTTAAGCTTGTGTATGATAATATATGTATGTACGTGTGATCCTCAAAGTGTTTTATAGATATATTATTATTATCCTTTTTTGATAGATAAGAAGAAAATTTAGGCTTGGAGAGTTTAATTGATTTTATTTTATAAAACTATAAGTAATATAGTACAGACTCAAACCTAAGTTCTTCTGATTTCAAAACCAAAGAGGAACCTGTATCCTTCAGAGGTTTTTGGTCCCTTTCATTCAAACTAGAGATCAAAGGGGGCACAGCATATTTGATCAAAGAGTTCTTGATTATTCATTCACTTGGACCAATGAGACTTTTCATTCAAAGTTTGCTTTTAACAAAATCCCCTTCCCCACAGCTGCCAACTAAAAATATAAAGGAGGGGGGAGTTCTTTCTCTTCACTAATGTTAACTGTTTTTTGGTACAGCACCATGACAATAATTATAGTGCCATTGCCATAATCATTACTCCCACCTTCTTCATCATCATCATTTATATTATCATTGCATCATCACCTAAAGCACTTTGGTGGAGAGATGGAGAAAGCATTTGGCTTGGGGTCAGGAACACCTGAGTTGGAAGCCAGCCTCAGACACTTACTAAGTCATTTCAGTCGCCTCTGACTTGTGACCTCATTTGAGGTTTTCTTGGCAAAGCGACTGGAATAGTTTATCATTTCCTTCTCCAGCTCATTTTACACATGAAGAAACTGAGGCAAAAAGGGCTAAGTGACTTTCCTAGAGTCATACAGGTCGTAAGTGTTTGAATCCAGATTTGTACTCAGAAAGAGGAATCTTCCTGACTCTAGGTCCAAAGTTCTAGCTGCTGAATCACCCAACTGCCCACACTACCTCTATGACCCTGGCCAAATCATTTAACAATCTCTTTCCCTTTCAGTTTCCTCATCTGTAATATGGGGATAATATTTGCTTCTACCTCACAGAGTTGTGAGGATCAAATGATATATATCAAGTAAGTTGAAAACATTAAAGTGCTATATAAATGCTAACTTTATCATCATCACTGTCATTGTTATTATTTTTATAGAACCTAATTCTCCTTTCAACTCTGAAAGGTAAAACAATTGACCCTCCCATATTCCCACAGGAATGAAATTCAATACAATTATACAAAAAATGCTTTTTTTCTTTCAAGTTAATGAATTTTCTAAAACTGGAGATATAACCTTGAGAAATAAAATGTTTTTCAACAAAATTAGCAGAAGGAAGAAGTTCAGGATGAATCTGACATTTATTACTGAATGCTCCATCATGAAGGGAGGTCTGTACTATGAGGGACACAGTTTTTGTTCATCAGTCCCCCCCTTTAAAACTTAAAAATTGCCTTAAAAACTCCCTTTCTACCAGGGAGTTCCTGCTGAAAGGTACTGACAAATGAAATCCTAACCTTCATTTCTGGTTTATGCTTTAAAGAGGGAGATCACAACAGTGTACTAGTTGGGTCAAGGTGAACAACACCAGTTCTTTGGATGTTCACTGAAAAAGGTTACCCTAGTGAGAATAGCATCCAAGCAGAGAATAATTCATTAATCACATTTTAATAAGGTACAAAGAATATAGAGGCAAGCATCTCAGGAAATAGATGGGGGAGGGAGAAAGGCACATATTATATAACTGAATATAGAAGTTTGAAACTCACAAGCTATGGGGATGCATGACAATTGAAGAAGTGTTACAAAGGCAGGGCTTTGGGTTTTCATTCTAATAGGGTTCTAGTGGGATAATGGGGGTACAGACTAAAGCTTATCTATACCACCTTGGAGTTGATTCATTAATATATTGATATTCTCTGAAAGTTATTAAGACTACCTTAGAATTGCTTCATTAATATAATAGTTTTCTGATTTTACTGCACATGTCTAGTATTTATCTACAGTTTAGTAGTAAAAGACTCAAGAGTCTTTTATTGGCAAATACCTGGCTTCTCTGGATGTGGCTTTTTTTTTTTACTTGAAGAAGGAAGGGAGGGAGGGAGGAAAGAAGGAAGGAAGGAAGGAAGAAAGGAGGGAAGGAAGGAAGGAAAGAAAGAAGGAACGAAGGAATGAAGGAAGGAAGGAAAGAAAGAAAGAAACATGGAAGGAAGGAAGGAAGGAAGGAAGGAAGGAAGGAAGGAAGGAAGGAAGGAAGGAAGGAAGGAAAAAGGAGATCAATTTAATATTATGGAAAATTATGACTAGTTTTTGATAACAAAAGCTCTGCTCCAGTGTGCCAATTTAAAGTGCACAGACACATTTTACAGACTTGAGAAGCATAGAACCAATAATGTTTGGCACATCATTAGCAAAACAGTTAAAATCAGAAAATATCACATGATCAACTCTTATTATCACTACCAAAACACACACACACACAGTGACACATTGATTCATTTCTTTTGTTTTGGGATCTGTTTATGGTACTTGCTTTATGTATAAAAAATTTCTGTCTTGCTTTGGTAAGAAGAATATCCTTCATGATCAAAACAGGGGAGAAAGTCATCATAGTATTCTATTCCTAAATTTTATCTTTTTATTTGAACAAAAAATTAATACTTACTTCTCCTTTACAAGATGATTAGACAACCAAATAGTTTGGCTAAATTACACTCCCTTTGGAAAGCAAAAAAGAAAGAAGGAAATGCTGACTGAGATTATTTAGTGAGACATCACAGAGGAGGTAAAACTTGAGGTGGACTTCTTAAAATGAAAGATTAGATGAGGATAGAGAAGTCTAGGCTAAGGCATCAGATATTCAAAATAGGGCGAAATTTAAAAGAAATTATGTTACACCTAGGAATATTCAAAAGAGCAGCCCCAGTTTACAACACATTTATGTAAAGGATCAGCAGATTAGCCTTGCAGAAACATTACATTCATTTTTTTTTTGTGGGGGGGAGGGGAGGGATGTGGACAGTAAACTGGATCTTTAGGGTAAAACAAATAGTAAAGAGCTTAGAATTGGGAGCAAAGTTCACCTTGTATTTTTAGGCACTCTCAGTTATACTTTCTATCATTTAGTATATGGGGTCTGGAATCATTATTTCTATGTAGCTTTATAGGATATATACTGAGATTATGAGTGTGAAGACCTGGGTTAAAATCCTAGGATTAGATTAGATGACCTCCAAGGTCATCCTTTTAGCCCTAATGTCTGTGCTCTGAATTAATGCTATATAGTGAAGCCACTTTAAAAAGAGATCTGATGTGTTGGGGTTTTTTCCCCTCACATGAAAATTCCCCAATTATCAAATTCCCAGGTCCACATTTGCCTTTTCAGTTTAAATGGAATCAGGAAAAGGAAGTCATTTTAATTGGATTTACATTGTTTTCATAACTGTTTTCTCTCCTGAAAGTCATCAATCCTCCTAAAAGGGCTCCTCTTTTTTTTTTTTTTTTTAAATAAAACAATGTCTTCCTTTGTCTGAAATTGGATTAACTCTTCATGTATTTCTGGTTCTTTTTCTCTTCTGTTACTATGGAGAACCTTTCTTCCTCTTTCCTTCTAGCTTCTATGTCACATTCCCATGAGTTGCAAACATTATTCTGTATATGGTATGCTAGTAGTTGACTTAGATACTACACAATTTTCCACATTCAGCTATAGTGATGAGAAATATCTCTTTGGGAATGAGAAATTTCCAGAGTCACTCAACTCAGTGGAACAGCTAACCTGTGTGAATGGATGGGCAACCACATTAAGATTTTTTTTTTTTATCATGCTCTCAGGAATGCTGTTTATAGTCACCTCACCACAATCAACAGGTGAGAGAGCCCCAGCATCTGCTGGGGGGAGAACTGGAAATTATGGAAGTTTATTGCATTCCATTCATCATGTCAGGCTTGTTAGCATGCTGTTTTATGGGCACATTGCTCCACAGTGGAACCGTTTTAGTGTGCAAACTCTATGTTTTCAGTTCAATTTGCAACAGATATGATATAAAGATAAACGAGTTTATGTTTCTCACCCACCAATGGAAATTGTCCCCAGTAGCTTACTAGTGATCAATCAAGATGGGACAAAAGTCCTCCCCTAATGCACATTAAATATCTTATTTTCACAGAGGGAAATGAGCTAATGAGTGAGCACTGCCAACAAATGTTCAAGCACACTCTAACTCATGGATTCCAGAGAGAAGTGTAAAGAGACCCATAGTCCTATGGAATGTTTCCAAAGGTCAGAAATAAATCGGTCTCTTATACAGGTAGAATGATGCCTGGAACATTATTGTCTAGAAAAAAATAAAGAATTCCATGTCATTGATTATCTGAGCAATTCAAGCCAACAATTTCTTCATGTTCTACTCCAAAACTTGCATATTTTTGGAAGGTTCATTAGGTCATAGGATTAAGAGTTAGAAGGATATTGGAGAATATATAGTCCAGTAACTTTAATTATATCAGTGAGGTCATTGTAGCCTTCAAGAGCTAAAGTGACTTGCCTAATGAACCACGATTAGTTAGTGGCAGAGGCAAATCTGATTAAATACATACAACATACTTTCTACTGAATCATGTTGTTTTTCAATTGTTATCTGATCTTGACAACCCTATTTGGGGTTTTCTTGGCAAATACAATAAAAATGTTTTGCCATTTCCTTCTCCAGTTCATTTTAGAGATGAGGAAACCAAGGTAAACAGCATTAAGTATCTTATCCAGGGTCACATAGCTAGTAAGTATCTGAGTCTTTCTGATTCCAGGCATAGTCTCTGTCTACTATACCACTTAGCTGCCTTTACTCTATCATCTTGCCTTCCAAATAGATCAATCCACTACTGATATCTTTTTATAATATACTAGGGGAGAATCTGGTAATATAATTACTGGGCATGCTCTTGTTGATTTTGAAATTAAGCCACCAATAAATATTACATGTCTAATCTTGTGCTAGTTTCCATGGAAAATTTAAAAAAAGAATAAATTATGGCTTAAAGGAAATTGTAATCTGAATTAGAAGAAACTCACTTGAGAAGATTTTGGGAAATGATAATGAAAATCCTCAATTCAATAGTAAAATAGTTACCTTGAATAGATATTGTGAAGTATAAACTTTAATTTTTTGTTGCTATTCTTGTCGTTGAGATTCAAGATTGAATTGTTTGAAAATTAGAGAAGGACCCTGATATTTCTAAATCTCACTATTAAATTGATGCAAGTATAACTTTGATCAGACAGTAACCCTTGAAAAATATCCTTATATAAAGTCTCTGGCCTCAATTTATTCATCTGCAAAAAGAAGACTAGGACAAATGGTTGGATAAATTATGTCAAATTATATTATTGGAAACTATTTTTAAGAGACTCCGAAATATTTCAAATTAAGAAGTTACCTCAATTATATCTTTGGTAGGCACAAACTAATGGAATATAGATTGAAAAAGGCTTTGGGAACTGTTTTTATATAATCAAAGGGAAGAGGAATTACTTGTATAGTACATAGGGGTGAAAAGAATTAGATTTGGATTTTAAAATATATTTACATTGTAAAGCTCAAGAAATATTAACAGAGCGGGGGCATTGTGAGTAAAGTATCTTGTGGAAGATAGGAATCTAAGGGGAATTGGGATCCCAAAAGATTTTGACAAGTTAAAATAGTGGGTAAAATTTTTTAAAAAAGGGAAGAAAATACTTCATTTGGGTTTTAAAGTAAATTATACCTATATAGGCATCATATAGTTATATATATGTATGTGTCTATGTGTGTATGTCTGTGTGTAGATGGGGGGATGGATGCAGGATACAAATCAGTTCATTTGAAAAAGACCTAAATATCTCATAAGTGACAAATTCAAGAGGAGAACAATACAATGGGGCAACCAAAGTGTTTAATATCATCTTAAGCTCCATTAATATAAGGATATTATTTTGAGAATGAAGGCCATATTCCTTCTGTAATTTTAGTTGGGCAATTCCTATTTGGAAGACAATTTCCTTTCTGAAACCATGGTTTAAAATGAATATTGACAAGATGGAATGCATCCTGAGGAGGTTGATTAGGGTTGTGAACATAATTGAAACTAATCCATGAAAAAAATGGTTAAAGGAACTATGTATATCAAGAAATAAGACTTATTGAGAATACATATATGAATATGTATTTGTATATATATATATATATATTACATATATATAAATAGGTATATATACATATCTATTCATATCTATATTCAAATATTTTAAGGATTTTCATATGGAAAAATGATAAATCTTTTTTTTTCTATTAAGGCTTGGACAGTAGAATTAAGACTATCAGGTCAGCAGAATCTTCCTCATATTAAGGGAAAGATAATCTCAGAAGTAAAGTTAGTCAAAAGCAGAATGAATTTCCTCAAAGTCATTGAATCCCTCAGTACCCGAAAAGTATATGAATACTTTATTTCTTGGGGCCCTTATGAGTAAGATTCATAATAGAGATAGGAGATGAATTAATTTATTCCTGTCCAATCCTACATTTCTGTCATTTTGCCTCAATATCACAACCATTTTTTATTGTCATATTTGTTTCTTTTTTCAATAATTACCGACATTATGGTAGTATCAGAGTTTGAAATAAATTGATTCCTTAACCAAGCAAACATCTGTCTCTTTTAAAATTATATATTAAAAGATAAGCATAGGATGTTGTTAATCAATGAAAGGAGAAAATTTCCTGGGCAGATTGAGATGTTCTAAAGAAGCAATACAAAACAATAATAATAATAATAATAATAATAATAATAAAAGTAACTATTTAGAAATTTGGAAACCTGATTTTTGTTGTTTTGTTTGTCTTCCTGGCTCTTCCACTAAGTAATCCTTTTAAAGTCTCTGGGCCTCAATTTATTCATCTGCAAAAAGAAGACTGGGACAAATGGTTGGATAAGCTGGTCTCTGAGGCCTCCCTCAAATTCAAAAAATTTCCTATTCTAATTTGGCTATTCTAAGCATGATCTGTGTCGCTTCGGTTGTTGAGGGAAGGCCCTGAAGAGCCATTATCTTATGAAGTACTATTGGGTCACAGAGGTAAAGTGAGGGTGGTATTATAGATGGGAAAATAGCATAGCACAATCTAGTGAGCTGTGCCATCAAAGAAGATGCTGAGCAATTAGGGCACTGCCCTGATCTCCCTCTGGAAAGAAAGGCTTTATGTGGAATGATACAAAAGGAACTTTTGTATTTTAAATACACCACATGACAGATGTTTCATTACTTTTTTTTTTTTAATATAACAATGAATAAATGAAGAGAATCAATTCTGCTTTTTCCTGTGCTGCCTGATTTCAATAGACTTAATTGGGGCATCTAAGTAGAAGGTTATTTTCTGTGTTTGAGATGGAATAATCAGGGAACCATTTCCCACAGAGGTACCCTTTCTAGTGGCTAAGTAGCAATAATGCCTAGTGAATACTTCACTACCATGCTGAAGGGTCCTCCATCTCCCTGTCACAGTAGTATTGAACCCCAATGAGGTGGCTTGATGATCAGAGTCCCTTCAATGATAGCTCCTGAACTCTTTTACCAGAACATATGGGCAATCTGTATTTATGCATGAAAAATGAAAAACATTACATGTTAGAAATCCAATATTTTGAGTTGTGGGCTACCACATAGAAATTATCTTGACTTGGTCTGATTACACAGAAATAAATTAAAGCTATTTCCTTTCCCTTCTTCCTTCTGAGAATCATTTGAATGAAAATATGGTTAATTAATTAGCCACATATAGATCTATCCAGGATTGTGATATTAGATTATTAATAAACACAATGGGAAAGAGATTTTATTTAAGAATATTGTACAAAGAGATTAAAGAAATAATTCCTAATAGGAGCTTTGTTTTAATTTGATGTGCTATCTTGAATCTCAATCTGCATCTTGATAATAAGCTATTACATTTTTATGATTATTGAACCACTGATATATTTTAAAATTTTATTTGGGAGAACACAATAGACATTATATATACATATAGATATTTGTATATATATATATATATATATTCTACTATATAATAACAATTGGGTGTTTTATAAATGTTGCAGAATATACTTGAAATGGTCAAGAATATTCATTAAGCACTTACTAGGAGTTAAGCACTAGGGATATAAAATAAGACAATATGTCCCTGCATCCAAGGAGCTCACATTTTATTGGAGGAAACAATGTAAAAATGTCTGTATACAATAAGATAAAATATCTATATATAAATAAGATAAGTAGAGAATAGAAGATAAATAGAAACACAAATATGATAATTTCAAAGGAAGGCACTGCCAGTGGGGAATAGGATGGGGTTTCTGCAAAGGTTATTGCATCTAGATTAATTTTGAGCTGAGTTTAGCAGAAAGGTAGAAAAATCAGCACATGGAAAACAGGATGGTGAAGATTCCAGGTGTGGGGGGTCAGGCAATTAAAGGTAATGGAGTTGGAAGACAGAATGTGTTTCTAGAAAGATTAATGTATCTAAATTGTGTGGATCACAAACTGATTAGCACTCCTTCAATGATAGACAACTAAGCACAGTTTCTTCCATCTTGCATCGAGTTTTAGCTGGCCAATAAGAGGCCCTCTTTGCCATGCTCTCCAATCTGTTAACCATTCCCCAAGAACATCCTGTTTGTGATACCATCTGTCCTGGGAAACTACAAAGGTTCCCCGATTCTAAGAAATCAGTTTGACCACTTAGGACATAAATCTTTTATTTAATCATCCATCTCTCAATTCTTTTTTTTTTTTTTTTTTTTTTTTGCCTTAAGCCACTTGTTTAAGCACATGTAAACCCTATGAAAAATCACTTTGGGAAGTCTGGGCCCATGCTGCTAAACTCAATATAAACCCCAAGACAAGTTTGATACTGTTGTTGTTGATGTCATTTTGGTCCTATTCAACTTTTCATAACCCCATTTGGGGCTTTCTTGGTAAAGATATTGGAGTGATTTACCATTTCCTTCTCTAACTCATTTTCTGAATGAGTAAATTAAGCAAACAAGGTTAAGTGACTTGCCCAGAGTCATACAGCTGATAAGTATCTAACGTCAGAGTTAAAGTCAAGAAAATGAGTCTTCTTGACTTTAGATTTAGCATTCTATCCACTGTGTCAGCTAACTAGACTTGATAGACTTAGACCTTGCTATTACCAAGTCACCCATAAGTATCATATAAACAGAAGGCAGTAAGTATATGAAAAATGAAAAGGTAAAAAGGGATCAGAATGTGAGAGGCTTTAAATAGCAAAAAATATATATATTTTATATTTGATCCTGTAGGTTAATAGGGAACTAATGGAGTTTCCTTACTGTGGAGTAGGGAGAACATGATGTGGTCAGATTTTCTGCACTTCAGTAAAATCACTTTGAAAGCTGAGTGAAGGATAAAGTGGAATGGGAAGAGACATGGGGCAGGAGACCAAAAGAAGGCTTATTACAATAAAGAATTAGATGATGAACACTATATCAGGGTACTGACAATTCTAAGAGAGGAGAATGGCATGTGTATAATGAGAAGTGTTACAAAGATAGAACCAGGAGGATTTAAAAACATCATTAATATATGGCGTGAAGACCAAGTTAGCACCCTGGATACCTTAGAATCAGCCAGAGTCAAGGTAAGCAAAAGTCCTTGGTCTTTATTCTTGGTCTTTAGAAGTAGAAGTGAAGGGAATGGACACAGGAATCTCCATGACCTCTCCTCTTTGTCTCTCCCCCAAAAGTGACTCTGGCTAGTCTTACTCCACCCCCAGTCCCTCCTACAATTCTCCATATACACCAATTATCAAGCAAGCACAGAAGAGTGGGAAAGGGCCGTTTTCCAAGTATATGCCTTTAGAGTATTGTCCAATTGGTAATTAGCCTTAAGTGCTCAGTTGTCCAACCTCAGTGCATCATCTCGAGGTTCAGTTCTTTACATATGGGGAGACAGAGTAGAAATGACACTGATGGTATGAACCTATAAAGATGATAGTACATTCAGTAATAATAAACACATTTCCAAAGAGGGAGGATTTGTTGGGAAAGATATTGAAATCTATTTGGATGGGTTGAATTTTAAAATTTTATGGGGTATCCAGTTCAAGATAATCAATAAGTTTGTGATATGAGACCAACTTGGAGACTAACCAAGAAGTCAATCATTTAAGCAGAAGCCAGAGCCCAATATTAGCTAATCACTATCAGAGGAGGGAAAAAGAAAGAGCCTGGAATTATCCTCTGTTGGAAGTAGGAAAATGCTGATAGATATTACTACTAGAAGGGAAAAGCATTTTAAAATATAAGTAAAATAAAATATAAAAAATAAGGTCATATAAGTACTTCCCAACAAGCTAGTTTCTTAACTCTTCATTGTTATCTATGGAGTTTGTTTGAAGTATAAGACCTGGAATGAACTAGACATTTTGACTTCCTCTGGTGGGTGAAATTGAGGACCCTTCTCTTTTGGCTTTTAGACCTTCAGGACAATACTTAAGCCTAGCTTTAGCACTGGGAATGGTAAAGAAGGAGATTTAGAAGTTACTTAATAGGCCCTGAAGTTTGGGAAAGTGATGGGGCTGGGGGCAGTCACATGGAGATCTGGAAAAAATACATCATAAAATATAATAGGTCAAGTATCAAACGGAAAGTGAAACAGAGAAAAACCTGAAGGATGATTGGAAAGAAAAAAACTAGGAGGAAAGAACAAGGTCATGTAAGTTACAGTGTATATTGCTTTCCTGATAACACTCAGAGGGGCATTTTAATTTACATTTGTTTAACAGTTTCACTGAGTGTATTTGTCTCTGTCCCTACAGTGTGGGCTTAACTGCATATCTTCTGTTCCTGCTCTTTAATCTCTCTCTGTCTCTCTCTCTCTCTGTCTCTGTGTTTCTGTTCTATGTCTCTGTGTGTGTGTCTCTGTCTCTCTTTCTCTCTGTCTCTCTCTCTCTTGTCTTTCACTTTATGTCTCTGTTTCTCTCTGTCTCTGTCTCTCTGTCTGTCTATCTGTCTGCCTCTCTGTCTGTTTCTGTCTCTCTCTCCTGTCTCTCTCTGTGTGTCTCTATCTCTGTCTCTTTCTTTCTCTCTCTCTCTCTCTCTCTCTCTCTCTCTCTCTCTCTCCTCTCTCTGTCTCTCTGTCTCTGTCTCTCTCTCTTCTATGTCTCTCTCTCTCTCTCGCTCTCTCTGTCTCTGTTTCTATTCTATGTCTCTGTGTGTGTGTCTCTGTCTCTCTGTCTCTTTCTTTCTCTCTCTTGTCTCTCTCTTTATGTCTCTGTCTCTCTCTGTCTGTCTCTCTGTCTCTGTCTCTGTCTCTCTCTCCTGTCTCTCTCTGTGTGTCTCTGTCTGTCTGTCTCTGTCTCTCTCTGTCTTTGTCTTTGTCTCTGTCTCTCTCAGTCTCTGTCTTTTTCTGTCTGTCTGTCTCTGTCTCTCTCTGTCTTTGTCTTTGTCTCTGTTTCTCTCTGTCTCTGTCTCTATGTGTGTGTGTGTGTGTGTGTGTGTGTGTGTGTGTCTCAATCTCTCAGTTTTCAAAATGTTATCTTCTACTATTATCTTTCATTAAAATAGAGCTGGGCAGAAAAAGGGGAAAGAGAACAGACTGCTATGTAAGTTTCAAATGCCATGTTGGAAAGTTGGATGTAAAAACAAAATCATGGCCACAAACAGAATCAAACTTGAGATAAGTGGGGGAGAGGTGTCCTAGTCATGTGCAGGCTTGAGGAATGTTGTGTTGGGGTTTACATTTTCCCAGTAACTGGTTACCTAAATTTGGGCAAAACTCTTTGTTGTAGCCTAGTGATTACACAGCTGATCACTGATCTTTGATCAAAAAAGACCTATGTTCAAGCCCTGACACTCACAAATATTGGGAGGATGATATAGGGAAAAATGTTACCTCTCAGGGTTCTAGATAAATATGGAAAACAATAAATTGCTGAAAAGGGACCTTGTACATTGGAAGAGTAAATTTTCCTTTATCAGGGGAAAAAAAAAAACAGGCTGGGTCCCTTTCTGTTTTTCTTCCCTCTTTATTTTGTGTTTTGTTTTCTTTTTCTTCTTAACATATAAGCAGTGTTATTTTAATTAAACCTTATATATTTTAAGCAACAGTTCGAGAAGAAAAATGTCATTTTTTTTA
This sequence comes from Sarcophilus harrisii, assembly GCF_902635505.1. Classification (NCBI taxonomy): domain Eukaryota; kingdom Metazoa; phylum Chordata; class Mammalia; order Dasyuromorphia; family Dasyuridae; genus Sarcophilus; species Sarcophilus harrisii. The sequence goes on along the minus strand of NC_045426.1, from coordinate 375,891,882 downwards.
GTCATTTGAAAAACTATGATACATATATCAAACACTTCCTCTTTTAAATAACTTTTTTAGTGTACCCACGATCAAAGCATCAGTAATTCTTTTTTTGGGGGGTGGGGGAATGGAAAGAAGGTCAGGTTAAGTGCAGACAATATTTGAAGGTTTTGAGTGTTCCTAATTTTTGTGTTTTCTTAGTCTATCATTCAGCATTATTGCTCAGTGTCTGCAGCTATGCAGATAGTTTCCTCTCATTTACTGATCCTTAGGTCAATCAATCAACAAGCATTTATTAATCACCTGTTATGTTTTGTGTGGAAGAAGAAGGAGAAGGAGAAGGAGGACAAGGACAAGGACAAGCAGAAGGACAAGGAGAAGGGGAAGATAACCAGTTTAGTTGGATGGCAGAGCATAGGAGGGAGAGGGATGTCTAGTGAGGCTGGAAAGAGAGGTTAGGGCCAGAGTGAATAGGGCCTGAAAAGCAAAATGGAGTTCTATAGGTTATCTATTATTGTAGAACCGATAAGATATCAGTAAAGATTTTTGAGTGAAGAAATAATATAAAACACATCTGATCTTAAGGAAAATTAGTATGGACTACTACTTTGAAATACTTTGAATGGAGAAAAGTTTGGGTGTGGGGTATGGGTAGTGACTGGAGGGCAGAATTGAAATTTTCTCTTCATTCGCCAGCATGTTGCTAATATATACTCAGAATTATGATCATATGATTGAGCATTCTATAGACATATGCAGAGCTCAGGAGTATATGTAACTCCTGGGGATTTCTTTTTTTGGTCTGTCAAATAAGATCCACCAGTGCAATAGAATTCAATGGTACATTTCAAAGCTCAGAGTACACTCAGAGTATTTGTTGTAACCCATTCTCAATGCTGGAACAGCCTAATTCTTTTACTGATTATACCTATGCCAGATAATGCATATTTACTTCTTATATCACCCTTTAAATAGGTCATAGCCTGTATAATTAGAGTAATATCCACTTATTTGGGAATTCTTCTTTCCTTTGATTCTTCTAAGACTGTCCTTTTCCATGTTTCAAACTATACAATATCAGTTCAGTAATAAATAGGAATTATGTTATGCAAATAAGGTGCAGAAGAAGAATAAACCCAGAGGCATTAGAGTGGGGAGGAGGGCTTCCATTTATGAAAACCTACTCACATATGAAATGGATTAAATGGGCAATACGACATATATACAATGAAGAGTATGATACCCTCCAAAATCTATAAAAGAATAAGGGAGGAGGGATGGGCTGACAGAAAAGCAAAGGGTGAAGAAAGAAGACAAGGTAGGGATCTATGAGTAGAGAAAGTTAAGTAACAGCAAGGCAAGTTAAAGAGTAGAATTAAAGCAAAGATTCAACAGGCATAGGAAAAGGGTGTGTGTGTGTGTGTGTGTGTGTGTGTGTGTGTGTATGTGTGTTTAGGGGGGTATTTGCATTTGTATACATAAATATATCCTTTCTCAACCATAATCTGCTTGGTGGTAGGGAATGATCTGGGGAAAAAAAAGAATAAAGTTAAAAAGATGTGCAATAGAGAAAAAAAGAACAATTTACAAGAAAGTAAAGAAAATATGAACACTCATGATTATAATTTCTTCTACTAATATATAAACTTTCTTGAACTGGTAATTTGAATCTTGCCTGATCTTTTGGTAGTCACATGATAATGTTCTTTTTTTTTGTTTTGTTTTACTTTATTTTGTATTCTTTTCTATTTTTTTTCTTTTTGTCTTATTCTGTGTTTTAAATCAAAATAATTTTTAAAAAAGAAAATTATTTTTGTTTCATTTTGCTTTCACCTATTAGAAGCTTGAAATTATTAAGAATATTAATTTTCCAAATTTTATCCTCTCCTAGTTCTTTCTCTTCTTGCTGTTTTCGTTTTTTCATCTCTCCTTCCCTCCTTTGTTCCTTCCTTCCTTCTTTCCTTCCTTCCTTTCTTTATTTTTTCTTTTTCTTTCTTTCTCTCCCTTTTCCTTCCTTCCTTTCTTTTCTCCTTCCTTTCTTCCTTTCTCAACCACTTATTATCATGCCTAACATAAATATTATATTCTTGATATTTAAACCCAGTTTTCCTCCTTTAAGTACAATTCTCATGACACCATACCATATTGGTGCTATAGAACTAAAAATGTACTCTAGTATAAAATATATAATATATAAAATATATAATATATAAAAATGTACCTAGTATAAACATATTATCATTCTTATAATTATGATTAAATCATGGCTTATCTAATATAGTTTAGATGTTAAACTATTTTATAATTATACCACCTTTTTCCACATTGTGTGTTTAAAAAGTTTTGCAAATTATTTGTTCATTAATGAATTTACAAAAAAAAAAAAAAAAAAAAACCTTCTACACAGCTTAATGGTACATGCATTTCAATTATCTATAAGCCAAAAAAACAACAAGAACATATACTAATTGTTTTAGTGCATGTTTTATATTTACATCTTCATTCACTCTGGTCCATAATCATGAACCAACATTCTAAAGATCCTTTAGTGTCTCAAACTATGTTTGTTATGGGTCTATTCTCTGGTAGTAAAATTGGCTACTATCAGAGTTTTCATAGGTAACCAGAAATTCTGTAAAATGAATGAGTCTTCTGTTTTGAATTACAGTATTTGAGTTTCTATTATGGTTTCACTCCCAATTTATTAGCCTGTGACATAGGAAAAAAAATCACTTAACCTGTCAGGCCTCAGTTTCCTCATTAAAAGGGGATCACTGTGCTTATATTACCTAAGATTTATGGCTGATGTGTGGAAAGTACTTTGTAAATTACAAAACAGTAAATCAATGCAATCTGTTACAAGGTCTTTGGGCATATTTCTTTTAAGGTTCCTGCTTTTCTTTCTAAACATAATTAGAATTAAACAAATATTGAGTTCCAGGGGTGAAGGCAAGATGACAGAGTGAAACCAGGAAGCTGCTCAAGTTCTCCCAATTTCCTTTGAAAACCACATGAAACTAAGTCTCTGAACAGAGTCTGATGGAAAAAAAAATCATTCTCCCACTCAAGATAGATTGGAAAAACATTAATAAAGATCAAGGTAAAAGAGGTGTTCAGCCCAGCTCAGACAGAGTCTGGAAAAGGCTAGGAGAGGGTCTCAAACATAGCAGATGAGCAACTGAGACCCTTGGTCCTGTCTCAGTGGCAGAGCAAACCAGTAAGGTAGTCCTCAGTCCCAGCTCAGAAGGCAATTTCTGGGAAACCAAGGCTGTTTCCTGGAAATATCAGATAAAACTGCCACCTGCAAATACAAGGGGCCCCTGAGCTCAAAGTCAAGGTTCAGGGATTCATGGGAAGCTTAGAACAGTGCCCAGAAGCAGAGCTCAGCCTTAAAAGTTAAAAAATAAAAGAAGAAGAAATACCAAAAGGAAAGGAAAGGAACAAGAAAACTAGAGACCAATCCACCTAATAAATATTGTTATAAAAATAATTAGATAATTAAACTAATTAATTTATTATCAAAGATATCTTTTTTACTTTTTAGCAATTTAGCAGCAGGATAATACAGTATGAACATATGGAATTTGTAACAGGAATGCAAGACTGGTTCAATATCATGAATAGTCAACCATATCAATTAAAAAAAATAGAACTGATATGATATTCTTGATAGATACAGAAAAAGCTTTTGACAAAACACAGCACCCTTCCTATAGGGAGCATGGTATTGAAGGGAGCTTTCATTAAAATAATAAGCTGCATCTATCTAAAACCAAGAGCAAATATTATTTGTATTGGAGAGAAGCTGGATGTATTTCCCAATAAGATCAGGTGTGAAACAAGGATGTCTATTATCACCACTATTATTCAACATTGTCCTAGAAATGTTGGCTTTAGCAATAAGAAAAAGAAATTAAAGCCATTAGAATAGGCAATGAGGACATGAAACCATCAGTCTTAGCAGAGGAAATGATGACATATTTAAAGAATTCTAGAAAATCACCCAAAAATCTATTTGACATATTTCACAACATTAGCAAAGTTGGTGGATATAAAATAAACCCACACAAATTATCAGCATTTCTATATATTACTGACAAAGCCTAGCAGCAAGAGATAGAGAAATTCCATTTAAAATAACTGTAGACAAAAGAAAATATTTGGGTGTCTACCTGCTAAGATAAACTTAGGATGTATATGAAGACAATTATAAAACATTCCTTACACAAATAAAGTCATCTCTAAACAATTTAAAAAAATATTAGTTGTTCATAGGTAGGCAAAGCTAATATAATAAAAAAGATAATTCAACCTAAATTGATCTATTTGTTCAGCGATGTACCAATTTAACTGCCAAAAAATATTTCCTAGGACTAAAAAATTAATATTAACAAAATTCATCTGAAAAAAGAAAAGGTCGAAAATGTCAAGGTAATTAATGGGAAACACACACACACACACACACACACACACACACACACACACACAAAGGATGGTAAGTTAGTAGTACCAGACCTAAAACTAGATTACTATGCAGCAGTCATCAAAACCATTTGAAACTGACTAAGAAGTAGAGCGGTAGATCAGTAGAATAGAATAATTAAGGCCTACAAGAATCTAATATTTGATAAATCCCTAAACTCCAGATTCTGGGATAAAAACTCACCATTTTTCAAAAATTGCTGGGAATACAGGAAAATAATTTGTCAGAAATTTAGCATAGACCACATACTTCATACCAAAATAAGGTCAAAATGGGTACATGATTTAGGCATAAAGGGTTATACTATAAGCAAATTAGGAGATCAAGAGATAATTTACCTAAGATATCTTTGGAGAAGAGAGAAATTTATGACAAAAGAAGAATTAGAGAACATTATAAAAGACAAAATGGACAACTTCAATTACATTAAATTAAAAAGTTTGGGAACAAACAAAACCAAACAAACAAGATTAAAATGGAAATACAAAGCTGGTGGGAGGGAGGGAGATTTACAACCAATCTTTCTAATAAAGGTTTCATTTCTAAAATATATAGAATACTGTGTCAAATTTATAAGAAATCAAGTCATTCCCTAATTGATACATGTTCAAATGATATGAACAATTTCCAGATAATGAAAACAAAATCATCTATAATCATATGAAAACAATTCTTTAAATCTCTATTGATTAGAGAAATGAAAATTAAAACAATTTTGTGGCTAAGATGACAGGAAAAGATAATGATACATGTTGGAAGGGATGTGGGAAAACTGAGACACTAATGCATTGTTGATGGAGTTGTGAAAACGGGAGAAAGGTAGGGAGAAGGAAAGGAAAGGGGTAAGAGAGAAGGGAGATAATAGAGAGATGGATGGTAGAGAGAAATATAGATGGAGAGATATATAATAGCTAGATGGTTAAATAATAGAGTTGTTTTTTTTAATGATGCAGCAGAGCCAGTATCTGATATCACCAATTTTTGAAGATCTATAGTATTAGCCAATTTGTTTGGAGACTTCTGGTATTCACATACATTGTAGTTCTATGGTGTTTAAAAATTATAAATTTCCTTGCCTACTCAGTCCCTTTTTGGATGTTTCTTCATTATCCACTTTAAATTTGTCTATGCAACTTCCATCTATTATTCCTGGTCTACCTTCTGAGTTTAAGTAAGACTAATTTAATCCATTTGAAAGCTTTTTGTGTGTGCATTTGATTTATATATTTTTAATATTTTCCTCAGTTACATTTAAAACATTTTTGCATTTGTTTTTAAATTTTTTGAGTTTTAGATTCTGTCTCATCCCCATTCACAATTAAGAAACCACATGTAAAGTTATGCAAAACATTTCCATGAGAGTTATATTGTGAAAGAAAAATTTTCTTTCACAAAACATAGATCTTCCACCCTAATGAAAATAAAAACCTCCATAAAAAATAAGGTTTAAAAAAAGAGAGAGATAGAGGGAGAAAAAGAGAGTGCTTCAATCTGTATTCAGACACAATCAGTTCCTTTTCTGGGTATGGATAGGATTTTTCAACATAAGGCCTTTAGAGTAAAGATATTTACAGATAGTCATTCCAGACTATTGCTGTTAACTTTGTACATATTACTTTGTTTCAGTTCATGAAGGACTTTCCAGGTTTGTTTGTTTGTTGTTATTGTTATTGTCATTATAGTTGTCACCATAGTAACTTTCAATGGTCAGAAATTTTTTCTTTGTTTGTTTCTTCATTTTCCTAGTCTCTGACCTTCACTTTCCTGACCTGAAAATGAAGACAGTAGTATTTTCAACCTTACAGCATGGTTGAGAAAAAAATATATTAAAAGTGAAAATAAATGTTTATAAAAAACAAGGAAAAACAAAACAAAACGAAACGAAACAAAACAAAAGAGAACATTATCATGTGATCAGCAGAACATCAGGGAGGGTTCAAATATATAATAACAAATAACAATTTAAGAAATATATATATATATTAGTAGGAGAAATTATATTCATGAATGGCCATCTTTTCTTTATTCAGGAAGAAAAAAATTTTTTAAAGGTGCAGATAATTAATGAGTCATTTGAAAGTTCAACAGTTTTCTATTTGAGAACTATTGCAATATTTTATATATGTATTGATATATAATGTATCATATGTATTAATGTATCATATAATATATATTATATTTGAATATTATGTATATTTATATTTATGCATATATACATACAAATGTATTTCAGTATCATTGTAGTAAGGTGAAAATAGTAGTTATTTTTTAAAAGACATTTCTAATCTGCAAATCTGTGATCCATTTACTGTAAATTTGTGCCTCTGAGTTTTCAAACAAAATGCATAGACAGACAAAGAACATATGCTAAACAGATCCATTCTATGTCTAGATATTCACTATTTGAGAGAAAAAACTGTTCAATCTGATTTTTTGTATGATTATACTGTAGTTCAAATTGAAGTGTCTGTAAAAATGGATTGGCAAAGTTCCTTGCTTGTCAGTCATATTGCTTATTTTGCTCAGAATGAGATGAGGGCTCTGATGGGAAACAGTGGAAATTGTTTTGTGATATATTTAAACATACTGGTGAATCTTCATCTCTAGGTATCCCTTCCTTCATTCAGTGTGGAACTATATAGGGGTGGATGAGGGAGAGGCTGGAGACTTGTCCCTTCAAATCACTCAGAACTTTGGTGCTTTACTTATGGATAAAGTCTCCAAGTCTCATTGGTACTATAATTTAAAGTCATTTTCCTTCTCAAATCAGCAATTATAGAGCACTAGCTATGAATTATATGATAATTGGGCCTAACAGTAACAAGGACACAATTCCTATCCTCAAGTGGCTTATAATTTAAATTGAAACCTTAGAGATTTGTTTTTTTTAATTTTAGAGGAAATAATGAGTTCCCCCAGAAGTCTATAGGTTTCTCAGAAATACAAGGTTATACGCTTACCAATAAGTTCTCTGAAAATGCAAGACATTTTAAATGCAATCTTTATTATAATCATTTCCCCCATCTTTTTAAAAGTCTACACCATCAACAAAATGATTTTAATCCTTATTTGTATTGTTTGCTGATTACCAAGGTGTAAATTCTCAGAACATGAAAATTTAAAAATTAGTTATGTCTAACTAACTGTAGCACCTTTTAAATAAGATAAAAATGGAGATTTTTGTGTTGGCACAAGAACATAGAATGTTAAATCTGGGACATAAAAGCAAGGGAGAAAATAATGATTAAAAACAGTTGGACCATTTCAGTATTCCATGAGCAGTCACAATGCAATGCAGTCATATATTGACTAATTGTCAAGTGAATGACATTTATAAGGCACAGTAGGCTTAGTTGACTGGCTCAAGTCATATTGGTTCATAGGTCTATAGGTCCATTCTAGCTTGTCTAGTCCAAAATTCTCTTTTAAAAATGGAAAAACTGAGATTCTAAAAGATTGAGAGATGGATGAAATTGAATATGCCCTAATTCTGGAGTCAGAAGAACTAGACTCAAATTTCACTTCTGATGTTGACTGCTTTGTTAGATTGTGGGAAAAAAATAAGTTATCCTTTTTGACTTTAGTTTTCTCATTTGTAAAATGAGAGAATTAACTTAGGTAATATCTGAGGTTCTTTCCTACTTTAAATTTATAGTCCTATGTTCCAGAGAGAAATAATGACTTGCCCAAGATAATGTTGGTAGTAAGTTGCAGAGTCAATATAGCATCTCCTTTACTCTGAATTTTCTTCTAGTGCTCTCATATTCAGGAAATCTGATGCTCACTATTGGAATTTGGAGTAAGTTATTCATTACCCTTTTTGAACTCAAAAGTCCTTATTCATGAAATAGAAGCAATTGTATATGTACTACTTAACCTTAGGGTGTTTTTTTTTTTTAATTAAATTATTTATTAAACGCAAAAGTAAATTTATCTATTTACATAGATATACATATATATATATATATGTGTGTGCATATACATATGCTTATGTTTGTATATCTATGTGTATATACCTATACATATAGATATATATATAGATACACATGTACATTTATATGAATATTATATATATATATATATATATATATGTATATATGGTGGTAGCAGTAGCTATAACAGTAGATATAGTTGCTGTCTCCTCACCTCTGGTATAGGAGGCTTTGGTAATTCCCCAAAGGACAGTGATATGATATTGCATATTCAGAGTTTGTAATGGTTTACAGTCTAATAAAACCTCTGCACTCCTAATAATGAACATCTGCATTTATTAATTTTTATTTTCATTTATTTATTTTATTGTATTGTATTCACTCACCTCTTTGTTAATTCATTTAATTTTTAGCTTGAGATTCTGATGATGGATATGGGAAAGGGATAGACAGATCTAAAAAGAGAGAGTATGAAAATCAAAAGGCCAACCTTTGAATGGTCATCACATGATTTCCTGGAGCTGGAGGTATATAAGGAAACCATCTTTTAAAATGTCCCTTCACTTCCCTGTGACCCTGAAATCATTCTCTCCTTTGTTGGGCTGAAATGTTAACCAATTGTTAAATCAAAGGGATCATTTACTTTGGTATAGTCAATTGTCTACCTTTATAATTCCCCTGATTTCTCTTTACTGCTTTCTTTGTTCAAAAGGTTTGCTAACTTTGCATGACTGTCATTTTTGTATTCAGTGCTTGGTGGGTCAGAACTAAGTGGGTGAAAGTCAATTAATGTGCTCTCTCCCTTTAGAATACTTGGGAAGCTTCTTAAAGAGAGAACATTCTCTTCAAAGATCACAAAAAAAAATTGAATTATAGTAGATAGATAACAATTACTTCTAGCTAAATAGTCTTTTGGGGGACAAGAAAGGAAAAGAGATGGTATTTAGCTTGAGTCAGGCTGAATGTCACCTCTGCCTTCTCATCCAGATTCCTAGAAGAAAATGTCTTCCCATTTTCCAGTCTCCTTTCAGAGACATTAAACAGGACTTTCTAGATCCCTGACCAAATAGCTCTTTATCCATTCAACTTAAGGGCTAGCTGTTTTATGTTAAAATTATCTGTATTATATATGCATTGCTAAACTATAGAATCTCAAATTTTCTCAAATTATTATTCTCAAATTCTCATAATACTTTAGAAAAACAGTTGAACTCAGAGCTCTCTAATCTCTCCCAGATAAAAAGAGTAATGGATAATAATGTTTCTGTCTATTTACCTAAGTGGCTACAGTATTTCCTAATTTAGGAGGCCAACAGATAACTTGACCTTGATCTTGTAAAACTTCCTACTTGGACTCCCTGTTGTCAGACAAATTTTACTCCAAATGACTCTATAAAATACCAACATATAAATATTTAAACTTTTCTCCTCCTCATCATTCTTTTCCTCAAAAACATTCAATCATTATCTATATTAAACAGTTTAAATGCAAACTAAAATTTTTTTTGGTACTTACCATAAGCTGACTTCAACATTTTTATTTTTTTTCCTTTTTATTTATTTATTTTTAACATTCATTGCTTTCTGATTCATATTGGGAAAAATCACAGCAAAGGGGGAAAATCATGAGAGAGCTAAAAAAAAAAAAACAGAAAAAGAAGTGAATATAGAATATGTTGATTTATATTTAGCCTCCATAGTTCTTTATCTGGTTGCAGATAGCATTTTCTGTCCAAAATTTATTGGGATTCCTTTGAATCACTGAACTACAGAGAAGAACAAGTCTGTCATAGTTAATCATCACATATTTTTGGTATTCTTGTAGTTCACAACTCCATCAACAATTTGTGTCCCAGTTTTCCCACATCCCCTCCAACATTTAACATTATATTTTCTGGTCATTTAACCAATCTGAGAGGTATGAGGTGTTATCTCAGAGTTATTTTAATTTTCATTTCCTTAATCACTACTGATTTAGAGCATTTTTTCATATGATTATAGATGGATTTAATTTCATCATCTGAAAATTATCTTTTCATATTCTTTGACCATTTATCAATTGGGGAATGACTTTTATTCTAAATTTGACACAGTTCTTTATATATTTTAAAATTAACAGAAATACTAATTGTAAAGATTTTTTTTCTCAGCTTTATACTTTACTTTTAATTTTGTTTCTGTTGGTAGTTGTTTGTGCAAAAACTTTTTAGTTTAATGAAACAAAGTTGTCCATTTTAGTCATAAATTCCTCCCTTCTCTAAAGAGCTGATAGATAAATTATCCTTTGTTCTCCTAATATGTGTATGGTATTATCCTTTATGTCCAAATCATGTATTACTTTTGACTTTTTTTGGGGTACAGAATGTGTTATGTAGGTCTATGCTGAGTTTCAGGCATATTATTTTAGAGTTTCCCAGAAATGTTTGTCAAATACTGAATTCTTATTCCAGAAGCTGAATTTTGAGGGTGTATAAAATACTAGATTACTATAGGCCTTGATTACTGTGTTGTGTGTATCTAATCTATTCCACTGATTTACCACTCTATTTCTTAGGCAGTAACCAACGATTTTGATGACTGCTGCTTTATAATACAGTTTTAGGTTTGGTACAGATAAGCTACCATATTTTGTATTTTTTTTCATTAATTCCCTTGGTATTCTTGCCAAAATGAAACCAATATAAAGCTTAAGATACATTCAAAAAACTTCAAGAAAGACCATTCTCACTAGGACAAAAGGCAAGTTCAAACCAGCTCAGATGGACTCAGGGAAAGTGAATGAGTGGGTCTTAATAACAGCAGATCAACAACTGAGACCCTTAGTCCTGGCTCATAGAGAAACAAATTAGTGGGGCAGCTTCCAGTCCTAGATCAGAAGGCAAACTCTGGAAAAAACTGGAAAGAGAAGGCAAAGCTATGCCCTGAAAACACAAGGGATTCCTGTGCTCAATTTCAAGGCTCAGAGTTTCTTTCTTTTTTTTTAAATTTAATAGCCTTTTATTTACAGGTCATATGTATGGGTAACTTTACAGCATTGACAATTGCCAAACCTCTTGTTCCAATTTTTCCCCTCTTACCCCCCACCCTCTCCCCCAGATGGCAGGACGACCAGTAGATGTTAAATATATTAAAATATAAATTAGATACACAATAAGTATTCATGACCAAACCATTATTTTGCTGTACAAATAGAATCAGACTCTGAAATATTGTACAATTAGCTTGTGATGGAAATCAAAAATGCAGGTGGGCAAAAATATAGGAATTGGGAATTCAATGTAATGGTTTTTAGTCATCACCCAGAGTTCTTTCGCTGGGTGTAGCTGGTTCAGTTCATTATTGCTCCATTGGAAATGATTTGGTTGATCTCATTGCTAAGTATGGCCAGGTCCATCAGAACTGGTCATCATCTAGTATTATTGTTGAAGTATATAATAATCTCTTGGTCCTGCTCGTTTCACTCAGCATCAGTTCGTGTAAGTCTCTCCAGGCCTTTCTGAAATCATCCTGTTGGTCATTTCTTACAGAGCAATAATATTCCATAATATTCATATACCACAATTTATTCAGCCATTCTCCAACTGATGGGCATCCACTCAGTTTCCAGTTTCTAGTCTCTACAAAAAGGGCTGCCACAAACATTCATGCACATACAGGTCCCTTTCCCTTCTTTATGATCTCTTTGGGATATAAGCCCAGTAGTAACACTACTGGATCAAAGGGTATGCACAGTTTGATAACTTTTTGAGCATAGTTCCAAATTGCTCTCCAGAATGCTTGGAGGTATTCACAGTTCCACAAACAATGTATTAGTGTCCCTGTTTTCCCATATCCCCTCCAACATTCCGCATTATCTTTCCCTGTCATTCTAGCCAATCTGACAGGTGTGTAGTGATATCTCAGAGTTGTCTTAATTTAAGGCTCAGAGTTTCACAGGAAGCTTGGGAGAGTGTCCCCAACACCTGAGGAGCAAAGCTTGACCTTAAAAGTAAAAAAGGAAGAAACAACAAAAGAAAAGGAAAGAAAATGAGCAAGAAACAGAAAAGAACCTTGACCATAGAAAACTACTATTATGACAATGTAGACTAAAACACAAACTTACATGAGAGCAAAATGTCCACAGAGAAAAATCTCAGAGTGATATGAATCGGTCTCAAGCCCAAAGAGGCTTCTTGGAAGTGCTAATTAAAAGATGTTAAAAGCCAAATAAGAAAGGCAGTGGAAAAATGAGAAAGGAAATGAGAGGTGTGAAAGAAAGAGTCAACATCTTGGAAAAGGAAGGCAATTCCTTAAAAAAAAATACAATTGGCCAAATGCAAAAAAAAAAAAAAAAAAAAAAAGTAATAAGTGGAACGCATTAAAAAAAACACTATTAAGGAGAGGGTGGAAAGAAGGAACAAAAGTATATAAAGGGGAGAAAATAGGATGGGGGGGGAAATACAGAGCTAGTATCCATAACTGAATGTGAAAGGAATGAACTCTCTCATAAAATGAAATGACTAGCAGACTGGATTAAAAAAAAAAACAGACTCCCACAATATATTATTTATAAGAAACACATTTGAAGCAAAGAAATACATAAGGAGTAAAGTTAAAGGACTGGAACAGAATTTATTATACTCCAGCTGAAATAAAAAAAGTAAGGATGGCAATATTGATTTCAGATAAAGCAAAAGTAAAAATAGTTCTAATTAAAAGAGATAAGGAAGGGAAGTACATCTTGATAAAGGGTACCATAAAAATGGTTTGCTTTTTCAGTGACATACCAATCAAACTGCAAACAAAACTTTATAGATCTGAAAAAAAAATTAAATTCACCTGGAAGAAAAAAATGGACAATAATATCAAGGGAATTAGTGAAAAAAATACAAAGGATGGTGGCTTATCAATACCAAACCTAAAACTACATTATAAAACTGCAGTCATCAAAATCATTCGGTACTGGCTAAGAAATAAAGTGGTAAATCAGTAAAATAGGATAAATAAACACAACACAATAATCAAGGCCTATAATAATGTAGTATTTGATAAAGCCCTAGCTTCCAACTTTTGGGATAACAACTCAGTATTTAACAAAAATTGCTGGGAAAACTAGAAAATAATGTGGCAGAAACTTGGCATTGATTACATCTGACATTCCGAACCAAAATAAGGTGAAAATGTGTACATAATTTAAACAAAAAGAGTGATGCCATAAGTAATTTACAAGAGTAAGAGATAGTTTACCTATCAGATCTTTGGAGAAGGGAAGACTTTATGACCAAAGAAAAAGTAGGGAACATTATGAAAGGCAAAATGGATAATTTTGACTACATTAAACTAAAAACGCTTTGCACAAACAAAACCAATTGAAATAAAAGTAAAAGGGAAATACAAAGCTGGGAGAAACTTTTACAACCAGTGTTTCTGATAAATGTCTCCATTCTAAAATATATAAAGAATTATGTCAACTATATAAGAATACACAAGTCATTCCCCCATTGATAAATGGTCAAGCCATATAAACAATCTTCAGGTGATGAAATTAAAACCATCTATAATCATTTATAAAAAAAAAAAAAAGCTCTAAATTACTATTGATTAGAGAAATGCAAATTAAGACAGCTCTGAGATACCACTTCAGACCTCTCAGATTGGCTAAGACGGAATTCTGGAAAACTGAGAAATTAATGTATTGTTGGTGGAGTTGTAAAATGATCTAATCATTCTAGAGAGCAATTTAGAACTATGTTCAAAGAGCTATAAAACTCTGAATACCCTTTGACCTAGGAATAACACTACTGGGTCTATATCCCAAGGATATCATAAAGGAGGAAAAAGGGTCCATGTGTATAAAAATGTTTGTAGCAGCTCTTTTTGTGGTGACAAAGAATTGGAAAATGAGTAGATGTCCATCATTTGGGGAATGGCTGAACAAGTTGAAGTGTATCAGAATATTGGAATATTATTGTTCTATAAAAAGTGATGAACAAGTTGGTTTTAGGAAAACCTAAAAAGATGTACATGAACTGATACTGAGCAAAACAAGTAGAACCAGTAATACATTGTACACAATAACAGCAAACATGGACAAAGATCAAATATGAAAGATCTTGTTTTTCCCAGTGGTTTGGTGATCCATGGCAATCCCAATAGACTTTGGATAGAAATGCCTTCTGAATCCAGAAAAAGAACTATGGAGATTGAATGTAAATCAACATATGTTATGTTCACTTCTTTTTTCTGCCTTTTTTTCCCTTTCCCATGGTTTTTCCCTTTTGTTCTGATTTTTCTCTTTCAACATGATTCATAAAGGAATATGCATTAAAAATTAATTAATTAATTGGAAAATAATGATTCTGGATCCCCATTCTGTCATCTAATTTGTCAATTATGCCTATAAGAATAATTTAATAAACTAATGAATTAGCATATCATCTATCTTTTAAAGTAAATAATGGTATCAATGTTGAATAGTAAAGAGTAAGATGCCAAGGCACTTAGGAGACATATCTCCAATTTGATGTCAATAAATTATTTAATTTTGGGTTCCAACCATTATGAATTCCAATTTTTTTAATATATATTATAATCTAAGTTTCTCTATCTTGATGTGAAAGATATCATCAGGGACTTTGTCCTATGTCTAGATGGAAATGTCTACAACTCTACTGGCATTCCCCTAATCTATCATTCTAGTAACCCTCTTCAAAAAGGAAATCAGTTTTGTCTGACATGACTTGTTCTGGTTGAACTTATTCTGGCCCATAGTTATTAACCATTCATTGTTTCCAAACCGTCCCTTTAAAAATATTATTTAATATTGACAATAATCCAAGTAAAAGTTCCTGGGCAATGGTTGGCAGAATCCATTTTTTCCACTCTTGAGAATTCAAGAGTACATTTTCTCATATCCAGCTTGCAGCAATAATCTTATTACTCTGGATTTCTTAAAGATCATTGATAAAACATCATCAATCATATTTGCCAGTTCTTTCATTATCCCAAGAATAATGTAGTTTATCCAGGCTTGACAACATTAATTCATGAAGACAGTTAGGTTCTCTTTTATCATTTCTTCATTTGCTTTTTTCCATTTCCTGCTCACTATTATTACTTTACTGTTTTTAGTATAAACTCTTTTCTTCTTACTAAAAGAAAAACTACAAGACCCTGCTGAAAACACTTCCATTTAAAATGACCCAAATTTATCCATTCTTAGACTATCTTCTTTACTACTTAATTAATTGATTCAGGCCATACAAAATTATTGGCAAATCAACCGATGAATGTTAAGACAGAAACTAATTGTTATCATGTAGCAAAATTGTAAGACTTTTCTTTAGGGGAAGTGACATATGGGGGAAAATGTCTGGACCAGGAATTGAGACATCTTCCATTGATATGGTAGCAAAATGGCTGTATCATATTTTTTGAGTGTTTGAATATTTGTTTTGTACAACTTTGATAACTTAACTAATTCCTTTCTACTTTATGTTCCCTCTGTTATATCATAATAAATTTGTTTCAAGTCACTGAAAAACTTAAAAATTTTGTAGTCTTAATTCTGTAGGTATCCTGGGTTCAAAGAAAACTAAAAAGTAAATAAATATATGACTGCTAAAACACTGATGGCAAATAAATGAATGGAAACCTGAATTTTCTGTTTAAAAACAACTGTTAAAACCAACAACGGTAATCAATTTAAAGGATACAGAAATTGTCCCCATAACCCACACCTAGTTCCCAATTCCATTTATTTGTTACTATATGATTTTGACCCAGTTATTGAACGATTCATTTATTGGAGTGTAGCAATATCTTATTTGCATGTAGATCATAATGAAAGAGGGATGAAGGGTAGAAGAACTAAAGGATGGAAAGAAGAAACAAAAGAAGAAAGCAGGAAAGAAGGTAGGAAGGAAGGAAATGAGCATTTTTGAAATGCCTTCTATATGCCAGGCACTGTGCTAAGTACATTAGAAATGTTATTACACTTGTTCCTCATGAAAACCTTGTCAGGTGTGTGCTACTATTAATATCTTTTTACATTTGAAGAAACTGAGGCAGGCAGAAATTAAATGTTTTGCCCAGGATCTCAGGGCTAGTAAATGCAAGTAAAGCCAGTTTTAAACTAAAGTCTTCCCTATTCTGGTCCTGGTACTTTCTCAGTGTGCCACCCTCTGCTGAGAGATACATGAAAAGGTATAAAAAATGTGCAACAGTTTCCCAAAGATAAAAGCTTATTTTTATTTCCACACAAGGTTGGACTTTCCAACTCTCAAACATCATCCCCATCACCACCTACTTGGGGTCAGAGTCATACACACAGACAGTCCGAGCATAGAAATGGCTTTTTTCTGCTCCAAGCCTTCAAGAGCCCAGTCGCTTCTCTGTGTAGGCACATGAAAAATGATAGGAAATGAAATGTCGGCAGCAATTGTCACCTCTTCTAATGTCCACCCTGTGTTTATTGAGATGGTGACCTGGCTGATTCTCTCTCTCTATACACTGGGTACATTTATCCTACCCTTTCATTGGGGGGAGAAAAAAATGACCATCGCCCCCTCCTCACCTATTATCCATTTCTTTCCCTTCTCCATATACCTACCACAAATCATACTTGCTCTAGGGGAAAGGAGGACATGAATCAAAATAGGAAAAAAAAAAGATACAATTGTCCTCTGACAGAGTTTACAATCTCAGGTGAGAGATAAAACTAATGTATAAAGCATAATTAGATGACAATATGAGTTTGTAAGTGACTAAGCACTGAGATAAATAGTACCTGATGTCACAAATGGAGGTTCTGAGAAAAGGGAAACCACAGGGACTGAATTGTCAAAGAAGACTTCAAGAGAAGTTAGGATAGGAGCTGAACATGTAAAAATCGGTAGGGTTTGTGTGGGAAGCAATAGCTGACTAAACTACACCAGTGTGTCCGTGTTGGTTTGTGGTATAATGTGGTAGAACAAGAGGAGCTGGGTTTGTATGTTCTGAACTGAACTCATTATATTTCCTTACAAACCTTCCTTTTTCCCTTAAATTCTTTATCACTACTGAGGGTTACCCACATCATCCCAGTCACTCAGGCTTACAACTTAGGTATTACCTTCAACTCCTCACTCACCCTTATATCCAGTCCGTTGCAATGACCTGTCCAATTTACTTTCCTCACATCTCTTGTACAACCGACACAGCAATCACCTTGGCGTTCTCCTTAACAACTTCTACTTCACTTATTCACATCTGGCCTTTTGCTATACTCCTGATGGATGATGTCCCTACCAAGTCCCTCTCCAGGTCAGTTTATCCTCAATTCAGTCATCAAAATAGTCTTCTAAAGGGAAGATCTGACTGTGTCACCATCCCCATCCAACAAACACTCAATAAATTCCGGTGACTCCCTATCATATTCAGGATCAAATATAAAATAACATTTTAAAGCCTTTAATAATCTGCTGCTGCTCACAAACACACACACACACACACACACACACACACACACACACACACACACTCACACACTGCCTTTTCAGACTTCTTAAACTTTACATCAATGTATTCACACCGAAATAGAAACAGGTGAAAAACCCATACATAAGAACCCATGTGAATCATATATTGGCTTAAATGCAGTGTTATCTTTTTTATTATAATTTTATTCATTTTGTTAAATGTTTCCCAATTATATATAAAACTATTTCTTATTGAACTCTAAATTTTGGGCCATAGGCCCATGTTTAACACCTCTTCCTTACAGAATACCTGAGTCCTTACAGAGGACCTCCAACACTGAAATATAGTGTTTCTGACTTCCTAGATGTTCCTAAACAAGACACTACATTCCTCTCTTCTGGGCATTTTCCCAGCCTTTCTCCAATACTTTTAATGTCTACTCTCCTATCTCTACCTCCTGGCTTCCCAGGTTTTCCTTCAAGTACCTGTGAAAAATCCCACTTTTAGCAGGAAACCTTTACCAATCCCCTTTAAATGTCTGTCTTCTGTTGGTTATTTTCAATTTATTCTATATATAGCTTGTTTATAAATGATTGCTTTTGTGTAAACTCCCCAGTTAGCATTTGAATTCCTAGAAAGCAGGCATTTCCTTTTCCTTCTCTTTGTATCCTCTGTGCTTAGTACAATGCCTGGTACTTAGTAAACTAAATAAATGTTTATTGACCAACTAAATCCCTGCTTAGCCACTTTTCAGCTTTATGGCTTTGGATAAATCTCCTTTATCTTTCCAGGCTTCAGTTTTCACATCTGTATAATAAGATGGGTTAAACTAAATGATCTGGACAGTTAGAGTTCAAAATTAATTCTATTAGTACCCTCTGACAAGTAGGTAAAGATGCAATTTAAGTTTGAAAAAATTTTGTTTTAGAGCACAGTGCAAAGAGACATTTTGGAACAATGAAGCACTAGGGAAGTATGGGCACATAAAGACATATAACTATGTTATGTGTCCAAATAGAAAGGCAAAGATGGACTTCTATAGCCAGCCACAGTAATCCTCAAGTACAGCAACAGTCCAAAACTTACCAGTGTAGAGTATACCCCTGACCTGGAGCCCATTGCCATGTCAGTTTAGATTTAGATGCATTCAGAACTTTTAAGATGGAAAAAATTGACATTAAAAAAATTAAGTGATTCATCTAAATTCAAATAAATAGGAATTTTCAGAGCTAAAATTTGAACCCAAGTTTATACTTCAAATTCAGCTCTCTTTCCATTGAACTAACCTTCACTAGATTTCTATGCATTTGGAGAAATAACTTAATTTTAAAATAGGACAAAGCTCTATTTTATAATGGAAAACTGGCTAGAACCCACTCCCACCCCACCTCCACCCTCTCACCCCCCCCCACCTGACACACATACACTCTATGACCCTAAAGTGTTCGAAATTCACATGGGAAAAAAAAACACCCCAACAAAAGTAAATATATAAATAAATAAATAATGCCAAAAATTGAAATTCATTCACTAAAGAAAGCGTTTGATTTCTTTCAACCAAAGCCAGTTTTTTGCTTCTATCCTGCAAATCCTGAAAGTACAAGTATTACAATACTTGCAGATTTCTATGTAGGCAGGGAATAAATAGTGAGCTCCCGTAATTAATAACTATTAAAGCTGTTTGACTGATCATATCTTTGGGCTTGCAAAATCTCTTCTGTGCAGGTGTGCATTAATGGAATCCATTAAATTCATATATTTCAACAGATAGTAATTTACGATCTTTTATAAGATCTGTCAGAAACCTCAGTAGGAGATATAGGACTGTCTCACTGCATTACATAGCAAATTGTGCTCCCCTTCCCTCAAAAATGACTCGCCTTTCCTGACTAAATATGAATGTCAATGCATTGGGCAGTCACATTAGGGACATTCTGTGCTACTGAATGTCTGGGAATATGCAGAATAAGCTTTTTATCTTCAGCAAACTGAAGAACAAGAGAGAGTAATATTCAAAGTGGCTGGAGGAAAAATGTGTGGGAGTTCTATGCCTTTCACTTTCGCCATAAAAAGGGAGAAATTGAGAGTGTAGCCCTAGTTTAGAAATGGTAATGGGCTTTCCTAGGGGTGACTCATACTCTCTTTGCCACTTGGATTTGCTATTGCTTTTTTATGAGTTCTCCTCCTCCACTAAGACTCATATCTCCAAGGGGAATAGAAGTCACCTCTGAGTTCAGTCATTCCCCAACACAGATATGTACACATGCTTGGGATCGACAGTCATAACCCTCACCCTCCCTAATTTCCATGATAAGTTATTATTGGAAATGAAATATGAAATGTAAAATTCAGCTTGGAATTTCTTGAATATGAAGGCTGTGGGACAACTTACTTCCCTTGTCATCTTTTAATTGCCAAATATTGCTCATGTCTAGAGTGACCAGAGAATATTTTTTGTCTTCTCAATAGCTCTATAGACAGGCTAGCTGTTATATGAGATATAGATCAATACATGGAAGACCTGGGATTCAGTCAGTATGGGCACTCTTTCCATCATCCACCTATAAATAATCTTTAGTCCAAGAGATTGGATAAAATTCAGAGAGAATAATTGACTTGCAAGGACCACACATCACATAATTATTATAGATATAATTAAAATTCAGGGTCTAAAGATTATGTATGTCATCCTGCTTCTGTTTGTATAGTTTCTAGACATAGAAATAAGCTTGAAGACTGTACCTGTGGTGTCACTATTAAAGGAAACTTCCCTATGAGGAAAGCCCCTCTATCATGCAAGTATCTCCTCTCTCCCCTGCAATCTTAGATAAAAGTTTAGAGCACTAGGCCATTTTGATTTTTCCAGTGTCGGTCAATATGTTTCAGAGAAATAATTGGAATCCAGCCTCTGTGGCACATTACTGTCCATACTATTCTTATGTAGTTTGGGGAGTTAGTATTAGTAATGTAACTTATTATTTTATTATTATCATTATAAAAATAATATAATTCTTTATTTAAGATAAAAGGAGTTGTAATATTAGATACTTTAATCTTTAAAACAAACATGTGAGGAATATACTATAGGGATTATTACCTGCATTGCACATGTCAAAATGGTGGAATTGTCTAGGTTCTCTTTCTTCTAATTATTTCCCTTACCACCTGAAACAAAATTTATGCTTCTACCAAAAGAAACCCATTCCTTTGTATCATTAAGAGTTTCCTTTTATTCAGGAACCACATTTGTTGCTATTATTCAGTCACGTTCATCATTTCATTGTAGCATTTGGGGTTTTCTTGGCAAAGATATTAAAGCAATTTGTCATTTCTCTCTCCAGCTCATTTCACAGATGAGGAAACTGGGGGGAAAAAAAAAAAAAAAAAAAAAAAAAAAAGCCTTAAGTGACTTGCCCAGGCTCACACAACTATTAAGTGTCTGAGGCCAAATTTGAAAGTAGGAAGAAAAGGTTTTTTTTCAGTCTTCAGGTCTGGCATCCATTGTGCCACCCAGCTGTTTTAGGGCCCTCCTGGAGCAACAAAATGCCCCTGGAGGAAGTAGGTACCATCTAATGCATTTGTCACCTCACCCTTTTACTAAGAGCCTTAGTTAATAATGATAATTGCAAGAAAGGGATTTAGAGTAAGGAAAACTCAATCCAGCTGTCAAGGCATCAGGAATGGGGAGGAAAGCACTGAAAAAGGTTGTAAAGTAGAACCAAAGACAAACTGCCTCTTTAACCGTTTTATAGTATTTGGGGCTTGATATTCTATTGAAATCAGAGAAGATGCTATTGCTAATATTTCTCCCCTACAAAGCACACTATAATTTTAAAAACACATTTATCCAACATTTAATGTGCTCCCTGAAATAATGCTATGAAATAGGGCAGATGCCCAGTCATAACACAGGTGAGGAAGATAAGGCTCACTGCATAGCTATATTCCAAGTGATTACCTATATGGCAGCTGTTTCTTTTACATCCTTGAAGTTTCCTGAATACCCTTGTAGAGAGGCCTGGATAAGTGGGAACCAACTGGACAGCTGGTTACCACTGTTTTTTGTTATTAGCTGAATGAAGAGATCCCTCATTCTGAGTCTGCCTCTGAGGACCCAGAGGCATCTGTCTGAGGACTGCTCCAATCCCAAAGCATCTATGTTATAAAAAGATGCCTCGCTTTACAAAAGCTCTCACACACCATAACGGTAACTCTAAAAAGAAAGATTTCCTCATCATTTAAAAGAAACTGTTCATAAATATTTAACACATATAGTTTTTCAGGAGCATATCTTTTATATAATTAGATGAAACAATATAGTGTCTGGACAATACCCAAGCTATCTATAGCTCATTCAAACTGGTCTATGCTAAATATCATAAATATATTTAGATGTGCAGCTTGTTAGCACAGTGTATAAAGCATTAGGTCAACAGTCAGGAAGACCTGAGTTCAAATCTCACCTCAAACACTTACTACTATGTGACCCTGATAAGTCATTTAATCTCTGTCTCTAAATCAATTATAAAATTAAGATAAAATTATCATTTATCCCCTAGAGTCATGGTGAAGATCAAATGTAATTATATGTATAAAGTCCTTTGCACAGTGCCGTGTGTAGTAGGCACTATATGAAAGCTAGTTGTTTATTATGTTATCATTATATATATTATATATTATAATATATAATATATATATCATATTATTATTAATATTATTATTATATGTATAATATTACACATTGCAGAAAAAATAAATCAGCCTACATTATCCACTTTGGAGATTGCCAGGATTAGGTCAGATTCAGCTTTCCCACTCCCCATTTCAAATCTCTCAAATGAATTTTCTTTTTTCCTAGATGAGAAAACTGAGGTAACACTTTAGACCATACCTTCATATCTTCTCATCCAGTTGTCAGAATAGCTGCCTAATAACTTATTCTTATTTTCTTATCTCTTTCAGTCTATTCATATTAATCAAAATACCCCTAATCTCATAGACATTTAAAGGTTTACCATTTCCTTGAGAAAAATATACCAACTCTTTATGCTGAGTCATGACCCTTGAGACTGTGGTTCCAACCTACATAAGCATTTGATCTCCTGCTAGGCTTCCTCACATGTACTATATCACACCCAAACTGGAATATTTATTCTTCCTTTTTCTTCTTTCTTCTTTTCTCTTTATACTTTTGTTCACATCCTCTATGTCTGGAATAAATTCCTTCTTCTCTTACTTAAATATATATTTTAGTAGTCATTCACCCAGTCAAGATTTTATTGAACAATTATTATGTGAGAACTACTGAAGTCCTTTCCTTCCTTGGTGGCCCATCAAGTGCCATGTCTGTCTTTTATGTGGACTTCCTTGATATATCCATTTAAATTTTTTATAGCATTTTCTCTGAACCAGTCACTTTTACTTATTATTTTTCTCCTTATAGTATAAAACTGATTAGTATGTATGCATCTTCTCTTTTAAAAATGTGCATTCTTTGATGATAACATTTTATATCAATTTCCTGTTACCAGTACTTGGATCTGCCCATTGTCCAGAGCTAAAAACTTACAACAGAGAGTAATATCCGTTAAGTATCACTCCTTGAACATATTGATCAATCAATAAATCTTTGTTAATTGCATAGTAAAATTGGATATATCATTAAAGTATTCAAAATCTTGTGACAATAGGATCAAATAAAAAGAAAGATAATTAAAATATTTTTAATGTACAAAAGAGAGCACAAGAAAATCCAGAAAGAAAAACAGACCAGCAGGGCAGTCCTAAAAATGATATATAGAACTTATAATGTGCTTACAAATAAAAGTAAAATATACATAGCATGTATTATCTCCCATATATTCTGTTTTTTCTTCCATTTTGTTTATAAAATGCTCAGCCCATTTGATATTTGGTAATCTCTGACTAATAAAGATATTCTTTCTAAAGGAAAATCTTTGTGCTAAGATTAAGACTATCCTCAGGGGGAAAAAATAGAATGCTTGTCAAAGTTACATTTTTGTATCCATTGTCTTAAAAGACACTTTTTCTCTCACTTTTTTTTAATGATCTCTTGATGATGGTCTCATGAAGGAGGGTGAGGTTTTTTTTCAATTAACTGAATCCTCACAACTCTGCCATCATAAGATTAGAAAACATAGTATTGTCTAAATAAGTGTAAATAACTTACTTAAGGTTATAGCCTAACCATTTCTGGAGTTATAAGTAGGAATCATTGACATAGTCCAATGCCAATTTTGTTTTCAATCACTACTTCATTAAAAAGGGAATGGGTTCTAATTATTCATCATAGAAGTATTAGAACTAACCAAATAAATTAATAATTTCATTTGGAGTTGTAATAGCTGTGATGCAGAATGAGTTGGAATCTAATTAGTTCAATGTTATTTGAAGGCAAGTTCAATTATGACACTAAAGCATAGCCCTACCCCAACCTACTGTCACCTCTCTCACCTTCAATATATTGAGATGCCCTAGACCTGTTCTTGAAAAGCAGCTCATCATCACAAAGAAAAAAAACCAAATAAACAGCAACAAGAAGAAAACTGATCTTGACTGGGAAAATGATAAGAAGTGTCAAAAATAGACCGAGGAGAAAGGACACAGGAAAGCAACAACACAAATTTTGTAGCCCTTGGAGTCCTTCAGCCTAAGAGTTTGGAGAGTATTTAGGTGGCAGTAAGACAGAAACATCTATCAGCAGGATCATTTATTCAAATAAGCACAACAACAACAAAAACTCATTTTTATTGCCTTTCTGTGTCATGTTCACTAAGTAGAAAGAAAATGGGAGGAATCCTGTGTTCCATATTTAATAATTGCTGTCAGATATTGGTCTGGCAAATCTTCGGCTGCCTACATAGAAATTATATTTTTACTATTCATCACTCTAGGCATATTGTGCTCAGCCCAGGGACCTCATTTTAGAAGGGGCATTGGTAAATTCGAGCATACCCAGGATGGTCATGTCCACAAAGGATTCCTGCTGGAACTGGAAATATTTCATCTAAAAAAAAACTGAGAGAAGCTGGAGAAAGATCGTGAAGTTTTTAACTTTTTTTTTTTTTTTTTTGGAAATTCCAACAACAGTGAGTCAGTAGTAATCAAGCATTTATTAAATTCTTACTATGGGCCAGACATTATACCAAAGGTAAATGATACAGAAAAAGCAAAACTCTCCCTGTCCTCAAAAAGGTCACTTTCTAAAGGGGCAAACAATATGACAACAATAAAGTTTGTGTAAAACATCTATAGAAAAGATGCAAAGTCATCTCATAGAGAAAGCACTGCTTTGGAAATTGGGGGGTTACAAAAAAGTTGTAGGTAGAATTTTAAGGAGAACAAGGAGATTGAAACAGAGATGAGGATACAGGGCATTTCAGGAATGAAGGACAGCCAATGTAAAAGTATAAATATGTGTCAAAAGATTTGTTATGGGAACATCAAATAGAACTGGGTATAGCTCCATAATAAGGTGGATGGACTATAATTAAGAAGAAGTGGGAAAGGAATGGGCTATGAAGAGCATTAGTGGCCAAAAAGAAATTTCATAACTAATCATAGAAGTAACAAGAAGGCCCTGGAGTGGGTACAGGGTGGCAGACATGGTTAATCCTATATTTGTGAAAAGAATCTTAACATCTAATTGAAGGATATATTAGGATGGATAAGAACAAAAGACTGGCTGCCATTTAGAATGCTACATCAATAGTCCAGGGAAAAGGTGACCAAGGCTTAGACTAGAGTGGTAACTATGTGAATAGAAAGAATGGATATACACAAAAGATGCTATGGGGAAATACATTCTAAGATTTGACAAGAGACTAGATATGTGAGACAAGGAGGAGTCAAGAGTTGATGATGACACCAAGGTTGTGAATCTGGGTAAGAAAAATGATGTTGGTGTCCTTGATAGTAATAGGGAAATTCAAAAGAAGATAGAACTAAGACTAAGAAATGAAAATTAGGGATAGGGGAATTTGGATTCACTATAATAAACCATTTCTTCTAAGTAAAATGTTGTCTTGTAATGTGGTATATTCCTTCTTACTGGATGTTTTTGGGCAGAGGCTAAAAGCTCATTTATCAAAGATAGTGTGGAGCATATTTTTTTTTTGCTTTTTCTGCAGTGGAGTCTTTTCAGCAGTCTGATAAAACCTATGTACTTCTCAGAATAATATTTTTAAAAACAAAACAAAATACATAACATTAAAAAGAAAATTAATTGTATTCTAATAGTAAAATATTAAAATTTTCAGTCAAAGATCTCATGAAATCTGTTGACCCATTAAGGGTCCATAGACCCTAGATTAATAATGCTGTGTATAGAAGATATTCATGGTTCACATAATAAATGATCAGGAAATTACCCCTCAGTTCTCTGATTCAATGACTCAATGAGTATATAACTGAATCCAGGCAGCAGAACAAAGACCAACGAGTTGAAGTTACTGTGAGACAGATTTTGCCTCAAAATAAGTAAAGAATAGAGGCATCCAATCAAGAAATGAATTGGCTATCTCAAAAAAGTAATGAGTTTCCTCATTACATACTTGAAAATGAAGATTTTCAAGCAGGAACTGTCAGAAATATTACATAAGAGATGGTTGGCATGTTGGATTAGACAACCTCAAATGTCTCTGGGTTTTCCTTTTCAGAAGAATTTCCATTGGAATGGGATGAATGCAAGAAAGAAAAAGAGAAAATCAATGTATTACAGGTCACATACAAGGAAAAAAGAAGTGTGATATAATGCCAAAAGTACTGAATCTGAAGGATTCAGAGGATAGGCATTTGAGCACAAATTCTAATATTTGCTAACTATATGACCCTTAGCAAATCACTGAACCTTTCTGAATTTCAAACCCTTCGCTTAGAAAATGGGGATAATAATATTGCATTATTTACCACAATGTAATTGTTGATTAAAGATGGTTAGTAAATGATATTGCCAACAAAGCAAGGGAAGGTGGAAAGGCTGGATGAATAGAAGACTTCTTTAGTTTCAGACAAAGGAAATAGAAGGATGAATTAGTTAATGTTTCCAAGAAGTAAATTTAAGTTGAATTGCAGCAGAGTAAAACAGGGGGAGTATATGTCCCCTCAAAATCAAGAGATCTTGTTTTGATTGAGACATGCTGTCTCAAGGAAAACCTCATCTTGGGTGGTGTTTATACTTGGAATGGACGTGATAGTAAGAGAAACACATACACATAGACGGCACAATAAGGAAACAATTCTGGCAAAGGGAACAGGATGGCTATTGTGCTAATGGATCATCCCTTTCCCTGTCTTTTGTGATATGAGATCTGATGAGATCCTGGCCTGAGGCAGTGGAGCTGCCTCAACACAGATTGCCTCTCCATACTCTGAGGTAAATACTTTACCAGGAGATTTAAAGTGAAATTTAGAATTACAAGTATGTGCCTAGGAAACTAATTTTTTTTTTCCTCCTGTGAACTCTTAAGAGGGCTTGTCAGTAAAGTTCAAGCAAGCAGGTGTGCTGAAAATTGCTTTAAAACCAAAGAGACAGTAGGAGGCATGCATATGCCAGAAATCACAGCCCCCACGAGACAGACAAGCCCATTTTTCAGCTCGAGCAGCTGCTGGTGCATCTGCAGACAGGTTGTTGTCAGGAGTGTTGAGCAGAAAGATTCTTGGAGAAAGGTATACATGAGAAGGAAAAAGGGGAAAGGGCTGCCTATGTAGGAGATAGCAAAGGATCTTGGGAGATAGACTAGATCTCTGGATGGGTGATGCAGAATTCGCAAGTCTCCTTATGATCGGTGGAGAAAGGAGGCAAGACTTCTTCAGACTGAAAGAAAGTTTGCAAAAGTTGAAGTAATAAAAATTGTTGTTCACAGTAATGAGACTTTCTGGAAGACTATTAGTATTAAACAGTATGACCCTTCCCCCAGAAAGAATGCTAAATCAAAGTCACAAATAATTCTAAGTTCAGTTCAGCAAGAAACAGATCAGGACTGTGCTTTTTAAATTAAATTCACCCTCATTGCTGTAGTGGTTGTTGTTATCTGAAATTAATAGGAGTTGCACATGTGGGTCACAGAAGCAAACGTGGTCTGTCTATATTCAAGGGAAGGAAAACTCAGCAGAGATGGGGAGGAAAAAAAAAGAGTATTGCATTTCAATTCGGTTTGCTGAAAATGTCTGTTGAAGTCTTATATGAAAAACCATTTTCAGGAGTTCCAGTCAAGTTGTATCTTGTCCTGTCCCTTAAGGTGAATTAACTATTTCTTGGGTACCATAACTCTCCAGAGGAGACACTTTTTGACTTAGACTCATTTTAATGTTAAATTTGGCTTCAGGTAATGTTTGTTCAAATCTCTACACTGCCATTACTGCAACCTTGGACAAATCCCTTTACTGACAATATTTTCCCTATAGAAGAATGAACCGTGAGACTGCCCAGCTTCTGAAATCCCTTCTCACTCTAATGCTATGATCATATGTTCCATAGCATCCAATACAATTTTGGTTCCTTAGTAGGTACCCAAGAAATACTTTAAATGACTGGTTGAATTTTACATTAAAAATTAGATTGAGGAAAGAGGTTTTAAATTGAACAAATATTTGTGAAGTATTTATTTATGCCCCAAGCAGTGCTAGATAATGGAGACTCAGGCACCAGAACCAAAATATCTGCCCTCAGGATGGGTAGTCAATAAGTAAAATCCTTTTTCACCGTGTACTGTCCTGACAAAGCCTGAAAGCATGTATAGGGAAGAACTGAATATCTAAATAAACTGTTGCAGTATTGAATGTCCTACAAGATGGCAATGGAGAATAACCAGAAAATATAGAAAAGAGAATCAATAGAGGCATTTTTCTTCCACTACATCAGAGAGATAGTGTTGTTGGCAATTCCCAAGGGTTCCCTAAATATAATTTTGCTTCCCAATCAAAAGGGCAAAAGTAGGAGTACTAAAAAAGAGATGAAAAGATGTGCTTCCCTTCGTCCTTTGCTTAAATGGGAGACTCTGTGGACTACCATATCTCTTACTAGACATTTATTGTGTTGGTAAGTTTTGCTGTTTGCCTTTTTCTCTCTTTCTTTTATTATCCTTTGTTCCAAGGAATAGCTCTCTAGGTAGGAGAGGTAAGAGCAGCACATTTGGAAAAGAAAGTAATGTAAAAGCAAAACATTTTGATATAAATCTCAGAAGATAAAAAGGAAGGGAGGATCCAAGGTACATACTAGCAAAATAAGTGGAGCAAATTGTCTATGGCTTCTAAAATTCAGTAATCCCTGTTGTCAAAGTCAGGTTCTACATAGGCCCTCCTCAAAGATCCATTGTTGGGAACTCCTCTTAAACACTGTCAGGGGCCTTCTGATCAAAATCATTGCTATGCCTGACAGACAAAGCTCTTTCATTCTCATCCCACTGGACCTGAGCTCATCCCTGTTTCTATTTATTTTTTTAAATTTTATTTTATTTTTAAAAAACAGAAAAGGAATACAAAATAAAATAAAACAAAACAAGAGAGAACATTATCATCTGCCCCAGTAGAAAATCAAGAAGGATTCAAAATATATAACAACAAATTACCAATTCAAGTAAAAAATATATATATACATATATATATATATATGGGGAGGTGTAAATATATTAGTAGAAGAAATTATATTCATGAATATCCATTTTTCTTTACTTCCTTGTAAATTATTCTTTTGTTCTCTGCTGCACACCTTATTTACTTTATTCATTCCCCCCTTTTATTACCCCCTCAATCTCAAGCAGGATAGAGTTAAGAAAAGATACATTTATATATACATATAAAAATATATACATACACACACATATCTTTCCTATCCCTGTTGATCCTTTGTTTTAACTCTGCTCCTAAGTTGCCTTCCTATTACTTAACTTCCCCCCACTCATAGATCCTTCCCTTGTTTTCTTCCCACACTCTTCGCTTTCTCATCCCCTCTTCCTCTACCCTTATTTCTTTATAGATTTTGGAGGATGCTGTATTTTTCATGCTTGTATTTTCATATTTCACTATATGTAGTGTTGCCTATTAAACCCATTTCTGATATGAATAGGTTTTAAGAACTATGAGCTCTCTTCCCCATCTAATGCCTCTATGTCTATTCTTCCTTTGTACCTCCTTTGTACAATGTAATTATTATTTTTACCTTAAGTCTGCCAATCTTTCTTTTGAGCTGCCCTATTGTGGATGTCAATCTTAAACATATAGCATACATTTCACATGTTAAAAAACATAAACTATTTGTCCATGTTGAGTTCCTTGAAATTGATCTTTGATATTGGCTCTTACATGTTAAATTTTCTATTAAGTTCAGATTTGGTTAATAGAAAGTCCTGAAAATCTGTGAAGTTTATTGAATGTATATTTATTCTCGTTCAACATTATGGATGATTTTGCTGGATATGATATTTTTGGCCTAGTTCTTTTGATTATCAATAGATATGATTCCAGTATAGCTGTTTTTATTTCTAGCTAACTATGTATGGTAAATCCAAGCTCCTGTCTCTCTGTTGAAGTTCCTGTCTTTTCCATTTCCTTGGAGGAACTTGGGAGGATCCATTTCCTTAGTAGGAAGCAGTTATCCATTGCATAGGACTACCCCACCTTTCCTCTAATAATGTTTTATTTATTTAAAAATTGTATACTCCTAGCACCATAAGCATTTTCCTAAATCTGTTTGTCATTATTTCTTCCTGAGAATTAATTACAAATCCCTATTGTTACAAGACATATTTTCGTCACATACCTAATTTTCTGACAGTATCACAACATCTCTGAGTTAGAAGGGAACTCAGAAACCATCTGGCTTAACCCTGT
The DNA here is from genome assembly GCF_902635505.1 of Sarcophilus harrisii. Taxonomy (NCBI): domain Eukaryota; kingdom Metazoa; phylum Chordata; class Mammalia; order Dasyuromorphia; family Dasyuridae; genus Sarcophilus; species Sarcophilus harrisii. The sequence continues at coordinate 375,861,198 of NC_045426.1, read as the reverse complement.
CCTGGAAAAGAATCTCCCTCTATATCCTAGATAAGTGGTCAACCAAGTTTTGTTTCAATTCTTACATTTTGAGACAATTCACTCTACGTTTGGATAATTCAAACTATTTTTCATTACATAAATTTTAAGCTAGTGCTTTTGCAAATTCTATTCTCTGTTCTCATTTTTTCCCTCTGGTGTCAACTCTTCTTTCATGGGATAATATTTAAGATACTTGAGGGCAGATATAATTTCATATTTTGGAAACAAACAAATATCTTATGAATATATCACTTGACTGAATTATAAACAGGCCACTAATTCATGCAAACAATAAATCTCTTGAAGTGGTCACATTTTCAAATTTTTATTATTTGAAGTTATAATTATGTAAAAAATGGCAACTGATTCCAGACCAATAAAATATGTCTTTGCTAACTACTATCAACTCGATTAAGTTTAACACACAAAACCCTGTTGCACACAATATTGTAGCTGCATAGGATTTCACAAATATTGTATCTAGAAGGAAAGAGGAATTTTTCAAACCAACTGTCCTGTAGGGACAGACTGTATTCTAATGATCTGTTCAAATACCACAGTATGCTATTGATTGGCTGACAAAGGAGCCATATTGGCACCTTGAGGAAGCCAAAACTGCTGCCAGGCAAAGTAGTCCTCCTGGTGCTATTCAGTTTAGCTACAAACTACTTTTTCTGATCTCCAAATTATATTCATGCCTACCATTGGCTGAGATTCTCTCTGGGTCTTTAAGGAACCCAGCCTGAGAACTTCCCTACCATCACTTAGTCCTCTTTTCTCATCTGTTCTATTTCAAGTTCCTGCAACACATCTTTTTGGTAGCATGATTTTCAGTCCTTTTATCATCCTTGTTGCCCTTCTCAGGGCAATCAATTGCTTACCTAAGAACAGTTAGAGTACGTATATAGTCACCTGATTTTTCCCCAAAAGAATTATTTTAGGATTTTGTTTTTTTGGGGGGGAAATAATTTAATTATATTTGAATATGGCCCTATTATGTTATACTTGTGAAGTTGATTCTTTCAACCAAACTGTAGACTTTGTAAATATTGACATTAAATTCCATCACTTTATATTCATTTTTCTAAAAGTCTTTTGGGAGATTTAACTGCTGTATAAAATGTTAAAAATCCCTTCCAATTCTGTCATATATTTGATAATTATACAATCTGATACCAGGTATGTCTATTCTTTCTCCCTCACATTTCATTCTGTTTTCATGATCATGTTAACACATCTCCCTGACATTTTTAATTGGGGTTATTTGGAATATGTGATATCTTCCTGGAATGAACAGCTCATATGTTACATAGAACTTCCTGAGACATACCAAGGTACACTCTTCCTGATACATATGAAAATGAATGATACCACTATTTTAGAACAAAATTAGACTGCATCTACGATTCAATCTCTAAATAAGTAAGTGGGATTGGGAGAAAGGTTCAAATTTCCATGTTTTCATATTTAAATCTATTTTAGAAAAGAGATAAATATCAGAAATAAAAAGCTGATGTTAACAGAGATGATATAAAAGAATAAGTCTTGGTTTTCTGAATAAGTCAGATGAGATCCTGGCAAAGAACAGAAATTTCAAAGGAAATGAGAAGAAAGTACCTAAGAGTCTGCATGCAACCAACTTCCAACTCATTCACTGAGAGTCACCAGTCACCACTCCTATTTCTTGCTTTTAAGCTCTGTATTCCCACATAGACTGGCAATTCATTTTGTAATTAAGATTATAGGATTATAGGATATTTTTTTCAAAATGGATGGTTAGATGGAGAATTTCATTTCCATTATATAGTTATTCAGAGGTTCTTCTCTATCTTATTATTTTTTGTCATGTTCTTCTATTTATCACCCCATTGAAGCTAGTTCTGATATACTTTTACTTCCTAAGAAGGTCCCTCTTTTAAGAAAAAAAAAATTTCTTCTATTTTCTTTGTAAGATTACTTTTTCAAATTTATACATTTATAATAATTCAAAATAAACTGAGAAATGATATAATTATTTCCCCTTATCTGCAAATAGGTAGATTGATACATATATCATACAGGTAATCGTCTAGTGCCTTTGGCAGGAAGACAAATATAGCACATACCCTGACAATCACTAGAATAGTTCTTTCAGTTTTTAAGCCTCATGAGTATTAAAATGAATTCTCTTCATAGAATCATAGTCTTTCAGAGTTGGAAGGGACATCAGAGATTTTTTTCAATCTGTATCTAAGAAGGATTTCTTTTATAAATCTCTGTGTATACTCAGCTTCCCACTAAATATTTCTAACAAATTCTATAAAATTGAACAGACATTTGAGCTCAAACTCAACAATATAATGTTTCCAAATTATCAGCACAGTGCAGTGCACAAAGGACTTAACTGTTTGTTCTGAAGAGAATGAAATTTATGGTCACAATCATTGAGAAAACCATCTGTGATATGAGGAGGAATTAAAATCTATGTTCAATGAAAAGCTGCCCATATGAATAAAAACATAACTTTAAATCAATAGCTTTAAACAATGTATATATATATACATATATACATATATATATATATATATACACACACACACACACACACATATATATATATGTATTAGGTATGTCCAAATATGAGAGGTTGGATAAGGTCTTCACTACCTTTACTGTCTCTTTGGTAAAGTACTGTCTTTCAATTTCTTCTTCATTATTTTATAGATATGCTCTAGGTTTTAGCAGTACCTTTAGTATATTGACTCACAGTTGTAGTAACATTAAGGAAAATGGAGCTGAAACCTCCATCAAGAATGATAGGGTGAATTTGCCCTCAAACTGAGCTTTTCGATAGATCCTAGTGCACAAGTGCAGGGACTCAGATATATATCAGACAGAGACATTAAGCTATATTCACACCTTTAGAAATAGAGTGGAAGGAGACAGAGATGTCTAGTCTTCATCAAACTTGAAAATAGTGTTTTCAGCCCACATCTTCACATTTCCAAAGTTGAAGAAAGAGTATCTCAACAAGAATTATGTACAAGAGGAGTATCCTGGACTTATGTTTTTACTGATAATATGAGCCATGTAAACTTTTCTAGAAAGAGGATGAGAATATATAACATGTCATTATGACTAAAGGATTGAGATTTCCCAAAGGATTAATATGACTTTGTACAGTTGCTGGGCTATGAGTTTGGAGTACAATTGAACTATCTAAGGAACTTTGACTTATCAAGGAAGTGTATGCTTAGCTTAGATTCTATACAATTTCTTGATGTTTTTATCTTTTAATGAAACTTTAATTTATAAATTAGCCATTATGCTTACATTTGTGGAGTTATCTATCCAAAATTCCAAGTATTTTCACTCCATTTATGATTTGGTGCTGAAATAAAGAGAAGTGTAACCCGACCCCCAAATTCCACATAGTTCCAAAGCTAATCAATTGGTAGACTGATTGTTGAAAACAGAAGCATGTACAATTAACAAAAACTTAGATATTTTAATAGCACTTGATGTAGCTGAGTTATTTTATTAGCTCCAAGGAACTTTATCTAGTTCCTCTCAGGTAATAATTGTTAAAAGTTTAGTGTCTATATCTCTAGATGCTAGGTTTTCTTTAGAATTGAAAATAAGACCTAGGATTCTTTAGATGTATTAACCATATTTAGAACCAAAAAAACTAAAACACAAACACAAGATTTTCCCTCAAGTCCTAACTTCCTCCCAAAAAAATTAGTCAACTCATTTAGTTATAGGTAGCTCAAGAAAGATTGTTTTAAGACTAAATCATTCCAGAAAATTCAAGTCTTTTTAGTTGCCAAGTCACTAAGAGACACATTTGTTATTTCTTCTAAGGTGAGAACCTAAAAGAATCTTTTCCTTTGGGTACAATTGTTAATAAGGGAGGGTTGGGGGTGAAGATGACAAAACACAGATGATACAGACATATTCAGGGACAAATCACCTATGTACTGGTAAGTAATAGCACAAATATTGTAATACTGGCCAAATCCTTGATCGGATATGTTTTGTAGGAAAGTTCAAGTTTTGGAATGTTTTCTGTTAGCCATATACTTTAATATGAGAGGTATTATTGAACCAGATATTGTTCTTATCATTGGTATTGTCTGCCAACATTCATTCCCTGGCAAAGTTCCAAATGATCTTGGGGAGAGAAGAAAACCCTGCTACTTCAATCCCGTACAGATGTTTTGTAGTTTACTGCCATAAAGACCCCTGAAAATTTTTTGTGGGAGTACATATTGTCAATTAGAAAAATGACTAGAGTTAATATTTACTAAACCTATGTCAGGTAACAGTTTGGGACATTCATTTTTTTTTTCTAGTAGGAGAAAATGATGTAAAGGATAGATTTTTTATCTGACCCTACAGGTACTCCATCTGGCTTTTGTTGAGACTTCCTTGAATGCGACAATTAGTAGTTTGAGGTGTAAGTCCTTCTCATTGCCATTGTCATGGAAAGGTTTTCTAATAAAAAGTGTAATAGTAGAAAGTCAAAATGAAAAGTAGGGGGCCTTGGAGAGTGGATTTTTATCCCCTCCTTTCTAAACTAAAACAAATGACAGAAACAATTCTTCTTATGAGAAAAACAAATCAAATGAATCTTTAGCTGAAATATAGTGAGTGATGGCCATGAAAACTATTTAGAAGGAAAAAAATCAGAGAACCAATGTGTTCTGGCCATACATATTCTCTATGTGTGGTCCTTTGGTATCATGCTCATGACACACTGGCCCTTTACATATCAACTTCTCCTCATGTATTCCCTGACCATATATTCTTATGTTAGTGTTTCCTGTATATGACTTGCAAGCCCCTCATCCTCCCATGTGACCCTCTAATATATACTTTTCACATGTGATTTCTCTGGATATCCATTTTTTTCTATTTAATGTATATATGTGAGTATATGTATATGTGCATGTGTATTGCCAAAGTTTTATGAGGGAAATATTTTATTCCTACTCTTCTATGACATTATTAAGTAGATTTGCTTTGAAATGTTGGTATCCTTTGACTATCTTGTAAAATAGATCTTTCCATAGGATCTCATGATGTATGATTTCATGTGGATATGAATTATCAGAAAACTTTACACTTGAGATAGATTTGACAGTTTGAAGACTCAAATGCAAGTACAGGATTGAGCCCCAGGTGATACATTTTTTTCTCCTTACTTTGCCTTTTAAAATTTATAGAACAGGTAGATCTCTAAGCTCTCCATTTGAATTAACAAGCATTTGAAATCCTAACATTATACTCAGCCATTGAACCTTTGTAATCCTTATGGACCACAGACTTGGTGGTTTCCTTCACACTTGCAATATTTACCTTATTTCTACAATCTTCTCCTATGACAATTGAATTTGTCTTCAACCTCCATTTGAAGAAATATCCAGGCCAATTCTTTTCACCATACCTCTTTCAGCCCATACCTGAAGAATTGTTCAGTATCTTGAACCCCAGTCCCTTATCCTGTTGTCAATTCCTTTAAGTGTTATCTTCCCCAATAGATGCTAAAGTCCTAGAGAATAGGTATTATCTTCTTCTTCCTTCTTCTCCTTCCTTCTTCTCCTTCTTCTCCTTCTCCTTCCTTCTTCTCCTTCTTCTCCTTCTTCTCCTTCCTTCTTCTCCTTCTTCTCCTTCTTCTCCTTCTTCTCCTTCTTCTCCTTCTTCTCCTTCTTCTCCTTCTTCTCCTTCTTCTCCTTCTTCTCCTTCTTCTCCTTCTTCTCCTTCTCCTTCTCCTTCTCCTTCTCCTTCTCCTTCTCCTTCTCCTTCTCCTTCTCCTTCTCCTTCTCCTTCTCCTTCTCCTTCTTCTTCTTCTTCTTCTTCTTCTTCTTCCTTTCTTCTTTGTTCTTTGATTTCTTCCAGTTTGGCAGTAATTTTCTTCAGAGAAAAAAAGGGAACAAAACTAGAGGTATATATTATATCTCCCTTTCAGCCACACAATGACATCCCCATACCATATGTGTGACCAGCTCTCACCTCACTCATATTTATATTACCAGTATCTAGCACAGTGCCCCCCAAATAGTAAATATTTAATATCCCTCCTTCCATTTCTTCTCTCTTTTTTCTTTCCTTCCTTTCTTTCTCTTTTTTATTTGTTCATTCCTGCTTTCCTTCCTGTTTTCTTTCTTTCCACTCTCCCTCCTCTTTAACTTTCTTACATTTTCTGTTTGTTTTCTATCTAACAGTGTAAGACATAACCGATAGTGTAGTTTTCTCAGGTCTAAATGTTAGTTCTACCAGAACAAAAGGGTATCTGTTTTAAGATAAGTCTCTATAGAAGTCTATGGTATATATATGGACACATATACCATAGACTTTCATTGTATATTTGTAAACATGGAGGGTATGCGTAAAGAGGGATTGGGAATTTTCTACTTCATGAATAGAAGAGAGGCATTATGAATAATTATGATAACAAAGGATCAGGATCACTTTGCCCAGATTAACTAGTTTCTATTGGATAAATGTGAGTCAATTTGGTAGACCAACAACAAGATGGATGGGAACAGGAGACCAGATAGGGTCAAAAGAAGCTGCAGAGCTTTCATAATTCGTGCTCCCTGGCTGTCACTGCTTGAGGAACAAAAGGCTGTGCTCTTTCTCATGAGAAAGAATAAAGAGCTCTAAACTAAAAAAAACTTTTCTATTCTCTGACTCAAATTCAAACTCTGGATTTTTTGTTCTGGTGACTGACATTTCACACATTAAATATCTCCCAATCTACCTATCTAGTAACTAAACTTATTTTGCTTATTGTTTTGAAGCCTCCATAACATGAAGAGTCTAGAAACCAGGCACAAAGAGGTCTATAATCAGGGTCTAAGATCCTGGATGAAGAGTCACAGCTGCATCATTGCTGTCCTTACTGCCAGTACAAAATTTTTCAGTATCTCTAAGGGCCAGAGTTTCAGAGACAAAATTAAATTAAGGATTATGACAATTATTTGGGTAACTCTCTCCTTTTTTCCCCTTAAAACTTAATTTCATATGAGATATCCAAATAACTGAAACAAAATGTCTCTTTATTGATCCTATTTTTTTCTTGGAATTCACCTCAATTATTCATTTAGCTTTTCTACTATGAAGTGGAGATATAGGAATTCAAAATGCTGGCAGAGAGAAAGAAAAAAAAAAAAAGACAAAATCATAGATTGGAATTCTAAAAGGTATCAGGAATCATGTACTTTAACCCCTTATTTTATAAAGGAGCAAACTGGGGTCCAGAAAGAGATGTCCAACCTTTGGAGAGCATCCAAGCTCTCCAAAGAAGTAAATAATATATATAAGATTGGAATCCACTCTGACTTCCCATCTAGCCCTATATTACATTGCCTGGTTTCCCTGGATCTTGGATTAAATGGAAATGGATTAAATTAAATCTCCCCCAATTTTTTTTGTTTCACCCATAATCCAATTCCTGCCCTGTTAAAATAACCCCTTTCCACTAGAACCCAGGTCCTATTTATCAATTCTAGGAGGTTTCTACCTAGCAATCCAAATTCCCCCTCTTGACTCCCAGGGTAGGCAAGCACACAATGGAAATGCAAAACACTAATAACACATACATCCCCAACTCTTTCACAGGGGTATTGTAAAGACTAATGAGATATTGTTTGAAAAGACCTTGGTGGCTTTCTAAGGAAAGGTGTGATATACATACAAACAGATTTTTCTGTTCTAATTACAATAGCTGATCTGGGTGTCAAGGTATGGGGCCAGCCAAGCAGTGCCTATCTCCGTGATGCTTGAAGAGTGTACTTGTAGAGATGGGCCCCCGTTATATGGGTCTTGCTTGTGTTAATCACTTTTCAGATGACTGTCAGACATTGGAGACAAAGCTTGGGATTATTTATTTAGCTGCAAAGTGAAACTCAATGGTTATGTACAAGCTCCTGACATACTTGACCTTCCTTCCCTGCCTCCTCCATCCACACCCAATTTCCCCTGCTGCTGTTGGACTGCATTTAGACGTTCTCTTTTGATAAAATGTCTTGAATGCTGCCTTTGGTTAGGGGAATTTGAGAAACCACATTAAGCAGAAGGGACCGTTTCATCCTGCCTTTTCATGAGATGGCAGCAAGTCATCTTTGCAAAGCTCTAATAAGGTGAACGAGCACAACAACATCACTCAGTTGACAGCGTGTGCATATGTCTTCCTATTTATCAGTAGGTCTATTTCTCTGGATCCTTTTTTGCACTGGGTTCTGGGGGGGGGGTGTTGTTTTGTGTCTGCTGAATAGTACACCTTTCTCCTGCTGTCACCCTGGCTCTTGTTATGTATGAGCTGTCGCCTTCTAAAATCCCTTATGCTGATTTTCCAGACACGTTTATTTATGTTCACTCACTAATTGAAAATCTCATATTTGAAGTTATTATTCTGATTGATGTCTGTCATTTTGATCAAGCAGTGGCTCACAGATGCTTTGTTAGAACAATTTTACAAGTGAGTTTATCATCGTGCCTTTCCCTCCTGACCTTCTGGATGGTTGGTAGCAAAAAAAAAAAAAAAAAAAAAAAAAAAAATCTCAGTAAAAACTCCCAATAAGCTCGATGTTTGGCAAGGCTCTTGATGTCTTTGGATGGGAAAAAAATAATGCAAGTAATTCTGTAATGTTGCTCAAATGGCCCCTAGCTCTCTATTATCTGTGGTAGTGAAAGATTGTGTTGCTGTCTTGCCGTCTGGGACTTGAGGCATGAAGGAGAAGAATTACTTCATCATTCTCATCGCCATATATGGGAACCAGTCCCACCTCTTGAAAGTCTGGTCATGCTTAAGGACTGGCTTTCAACTTTAAAATTTGGTTAAAAATAAAACTGAATTATCAATAGGCAGCATTGATATCGGTGGAATCAAGTAAGGGAAGTTGGGGAGAAGGAAGGAAGTAGTTTTCAGCAAATCACTTTCATGACATAATGGATAGACTGTTGGATTTTGAGTCAAGAAGACTAGTCTTCAATCTGCCATAGTTGCTAATTAAGTATGCATTCTGGGGATTCAAGTCTCTGAACCTTTATTTCCTCATGTGCAAAATAAGAATAACATGTTATTGTGAAGATCAGATGACACAATTTATGTAAACTGCTTTGTAAAATGTATCATTCTGGCTTATGATCATCTTTCTCCTCTTTCTCATTTTCCTTATATGGGAACATAGGCCACCAGAAAGTGGAGGTATCAAGGAAGACTTAGGAAGGGGGAAAACTAGGAATATCTACAGGAGCATGCAGGTATCAAGAGTCAGAGAGTTTACAGCATAGAAACCCTTCCCAAGTAGGGCACTGATATGTAGAATATTTGCAATGAAAGAACAAGATAAGGGATAATTTAGGTAGGGCAGGAGTTCTTAAGCTGCAGCCCATCACTTTAAAAAACAATAGATAACTACTTTGTTATAAATGATTTTCTTTATAATCCTTTGCATTTTATTTTAGGCATTTCAAAGTTTTTACACTTTAGATTGGTAATCATTATCCTGACAAAGTAGCCTATGATACACATAGGCCAACCATACACACACATAGTTAATATAATATGATCTAGAAAATGAGAGAAGAGGCAAATAGAATTTCTAGGATAGTCAAATAGGCAGTGTGGTGCAGTGGAAAGACTGAATTTGAATCCAGGAGACTTGGTTTTAAATCATAGTTCTTTTACTCTTTCTAACCACTAAAATTATTCAGATTTGTAAAGCTCAAATCTGTCCATGATACCATCCCATTCAATGAACTCTAGTGGCCCTATTATTTCCAAGATCAAATACAAAATCTGTTTAGTATTTAAAACCCTTCAAGAAAGACCTGGCAGAGGGTCCATCCATCAAGCTGTTATAATACATCTATCTTCTCAGTCACACATCCTTGAAACCCAGAGCCATCCTCAACTCTTCACTCTCTTACCCCTTCCACCCATATCTAGTCTGTTGCCAAAGCTTGTCAATTTAACCTTCATAATATCTCTTGAATATCCCTAAATACCCCCCACAAGATTCTCTCCTCTAACATTGTCCCTACCCTGCTTCATACTCTCATTATTTCATGCCTCCACTACTGTAGTAGCCTGATGGATGGTCCCTCTGCCACAGATCTTTTCTTGAAGGGTTTTGAATGCTGAATGAAAGATTTTATATTTGATCCTGGAAATAATAGGGCCACTAGAGTTTATTGAATAGGATGGTGTCATGGCCAGATTTGAGTTTTTCACAAAATGATTTAATAGCTGAATGAAGGAAGGATGGATGGATGGAGAGAGATGTGAAGCAACCAGCAGGCTATTGTAACATTCTAGTTTGGGGGCAAAGAGAGTCTGTCCCAGATCCATAGTGGTATCACTAGAAAAAAAGGGACATATTCAACATTAAATAGGAATTTTAATTGTTATCTAACTAAAACTTTTAAACTTCAAATTTCTCTCATTAACATGAAAAAATGTTTATTCATTTTAATAAAATGACCATAATATGTTAGAGTGGACAAGAGATTCTACAAAAAAAAAAGAATAAAGAGCTGAGCTCAGATGGAAGAGAGGATGGCATCCCTTGACAATAAGAGGGACTTTTTGAAGGGAACTCTGGGGGAAAAATCTCAATGTTGATAGCAATAACAGAAGTGTAGGGTGGGGGATTTTTTAGCATGAAGAAGTTAAAAAGTCAGTTTCATGAAAGTCTAGAATGGGTGAGAGAGAGAGATTTATCCATTGAATTTAGTAGTGAGTTTAATTAACAGAAAGTAAACAAGATTTTTCAAATCCAATTTAATAACCATTTATTAAATGTCTCCTATTGTGCAAAATCTAAAAGTATGGGTCTTTAAGGAGATATATAAATAATGTAAGATTAAAAATATTGCCTAATAAGGAAAATATTTACTTCTCTTAGGTTCAGTGTATGAGTCCTTGCATCTCTTGAGAAGTAGGATTTCATAATTACTGTCTCTTTTATTCCATCCTTTTATTCACAGATGTTGTATCATAGACAGTGGCACACACATCTGCAAATACTCTCACTGAGCATCATTTATCTGGGTGTCTATGAGTATGTTTATGGTAGATTTATTTTAAATCAAATTCATTTAAAGCACTAATCAGGAAGACTGGATCTGTTTTCTACTCAAAATCTATACTCTTTGCTTCCAATAATCTTAATCACTCAGCAGTAGATATAAAGTTCAACTTTAAAAGCACATACCCTACCAAAAAAAAAAAGATTTATAATATTTGAATTTCCATTTTTCCAATTAATTCTGCAACTACATCAAGAAACTGAATGATGATTTGATTATTTCATTTACCAAAGCTAACTGAAGTGGATAATTGTGAACCATTTCCAATTCAGAAGGTTAATTGTGGCTATTTGGGAAATATGTTTTGCTATGCTGCATAAGAAGAGCAAATATCACCAAAAACATCAACATTAAGTAGGAATTTTAATTCTGTCATATAACTAAAACAAACTTTTGAAGTTTTGAAATTTCTCATTAACACCAAAAATATTAAATCATTTTAATAAAAATGACCATAATATTAATTAATTTTACATTTTGACCACTTGGATATAAAGATAAAATCCAAAGAAAATGCTAGGTCTGATCTTTAGACACATACACATATTTATATATATGTGTGGGTTATTGTGTGATTATCCCTACTATTTACTAATTTATTTTTTTTTACTATTTACTATTTACTAATAAGCTACTATTTCCCAGTACTATGTAATGTGGTCAGGATATGTCTATACATACACATACACAAACCTATACATATCCACACATCCACATATATATGTATCCTAATGTGTGTCCTAAATGGAGCCAGCACTCAGAATGCTAAAGGTGTGATGGGAGGTTTGGTAATAGAAGAAACAACATAATATAGTCTTAGGGATGGAGACTAATTATGGAAAAGGCAGGGAATAAGTTTAGACCTAGACATTTGGGACATAGATGTACCCTACCATAAAACATTGCTTCTATCCAACATTAATTGTATTATTCATTTATTTTTTTTTTAAAAGTGAGGCTCAATAAGGAAGAAAATGGGAAAATGGGGAAGCTCAAATGTGCTAAATTTAAACTTTACTCCTATGAAACACACAAAAATAATAAAGGAAGAATAAGAAAATAAGATTAAGAACAGAACAGAAAGAAAGAAAAATAGTGAGGTAGATAAAGCAAATAAAATCTTCTTAGGAAAAAATATGATAAAAGAAAACAAAATAACTGTTGAAAAGGAAGATTTTGAATGAGTTATGTAATTGCTTAGTGAAAGAAAAGGGCCAAAGGAAGATATAATATAAAACAAATGAAAATATGGGTAATCCAACAAATGATTTAAGCAAAAAGGAGACCGTAGACTAAGACAAATAGGAGTCAGAAGTTGAGAACATGTGGATAAACACTAGCACTAAAGTAACACAAGTGAAACAATAGCAGGAACAAAGTTCTCAATAGGAAAAAGGAATCATACAGAAATCCATATTAAAAGAAACAAATGGAGAAAAGCACAAAACCAACAATGAATTTTAAATGTTAATGGATTAATCATTACCATAAAAGAAAAGCATGACAGCATCAATTAAAAAAACAAAACAACACTCAGTTCTCTGGTGTATACAATAAGTATTTTTTAAAAAATACATATAATGTTTTTAAATTCCATTAAAATTCTCAATGATTACTTTTCTTTAATGTAACCCAGTGTGAAATTTTGAATTTATCATTAAAAAGATCAAATTAAGGACAATTATTCACCTTTGAGTGGGATCTTCATTTTCTTACAAAAGCATTTGCCAGGGTACTGTTATTGTTGCAAATAGGCAATACCTATATACATTTAATGATTCAATTTGCCAAAAATAAATTTGCACTCAAATTTTCAGGATCACTACTGTTGATTTCTGCAAGTAACAACTCTAAAATGAACACTTCTGGGTCAAAAATTGTTTTTTTAGTTTTTGGTTTCAAAGTGTTCATTCATATTATTTCATAACAGTGATAATTGAATGCGCCAGATGAGAATCTGAAGAAATGGGAATGGAATATAAAAAGGAGTAAAAGATGGAGATTTGAATATCAATGAAAAAAATGAATAGGGTATTTAAGTATATTAAAGAGAATAATACATAATAAGTCTGGAAAGTTAGGGTTGAATCAATTTATGAAAAGTTTTGGATGCCAAACTAAAGAATTGATATTTTAACCTAGAGATAATAAAGAAACGCTATAGTTTAGAATCTTATAGTGACACATAGCTGGATCTGTGTTTTTGAAGTATCATTTTGCCAACCATATGGAGGCTAAACTGAAAAGGGAGGCAATAAGGCAGGAAGATTGGTAAAAAGGTAATTGATTAAATGCCACTGATATATTAAGCAAATATTCCCAAGGAGTTCAAAAACAGGGAAAGGACTTATATATACTAGAAAACTTATAGCAGCATTTTTTTTTGTTATGATGAAGATTTATAAACAATGTTTTTTCATCAATTGGGTTCATCAATTACTCAGAACTATGAAGACCTGGGTTCAAATTCTGATTGACACAAAACAGTTTTCTAAAGCATGACATGCCCTTTTTATCTATCAGTGTTCTGGGAAAATCTAACATTATGAGATGAATTTCTTCATATGCTCTACCAAGAAACAAGCATAGTTCTTCTCCTAAGAAACTGCAAATTTGAATTAATATATAATAAATCAACACAAGCAGAAATAGTTATATTATCACAACATTAATAAGAAGTGAATACAACTCATAAATACCAGTGAATGTATACTTTTTAATACACATTTTCTTTTCCCTAATTAAGTGTTAAAACAGTTTTTTTTTAATGTTCTAAGTTTCAAATTTTATATCTCCCTCCCTACCCTGCCCTTTCCTGAGACACAAGCTATCTAATATTGTATATACATGTACAATTATGTGACACATTTCCATATTAGTTATTTTGCACAAGAAGATTCAAATATTTTTTAAAAGCATGAAAGGAAGAAAGTGAAAAAATAGCATGTTTCAGTCTACAATCAAACAATAATTCAATTTTTAAAAATATATTGATATGTATAATATATAAATTTATTTTTAAATAAACAATATAAGTTCTCAGTGTCATATGTAGTCATCTTTCTTATACTTTTTTGTATATTGAAATGTTTTTATTTGATGGCTTTTGTTCAGAATAATAGCTCAACTGATTCTGTTGTTTAAACAAAAAACAGTACATCACTGGACTTGTACTTGAAGTCTTTCCAACTTGGTAGGATCATTCCAGAACTTGAGCTCTCCCAGCATAGCCAGAATGACATGAGGAGATAATGAAAGAGGATGTTAGTCCTAATTACCATGGAGCAGATTTTGTTTTTAAATTTATACATATGAGGAAATGGGCATACATAAACGAGGAATTGAGGCCATTTTCTAATGGTCCTCATAGGAATTATAAGAGTTAAGAATATTTGAATTAATATATCAATCAATAAGCATTTATTAATAACTCCTATGTGCCAGCACTAGAGACACAAAGAAAAAAAGAAGAAAATTGCAGAATACCATCAATAACAACATTATTAACACTTATAAAAATCATTTAATATTTAAAAAATGATTTTCATGTTCATTCATTCATTCTGGGACCAAATATACTCCCACCCCAACCCCACCCCCAAAATGGAGAAAGATATATGTGCTTCCTATTTCCTTGCTAACTTTTGACCTGAACATAATTTATTCCCTAAAACTGGAGATTTTTTTAAAAGAATGGAAAGCATATATGAAAAAGTCACAGAATAAATTATCAATAATATTCATATATGTATTTAACCTAGCTCCAAATCTACTGGCTGATTAATTCCAACCATTTTTTGATTTCTCAGGGTAGTAACTGCCTGAGCTTTTAAGCCAGTCATGGGAAAGTATATTATTTCCATCCTCTTTTTAAATACTCTATAAAGAACTCTATCGTTCATAATAGCTTTGTTTACTGCGTAGTACAGCATGTTCTAATTATCACCTCTGCCTCACTAACCATACGGCTTATGTTCCCACACTCATCAGTTATTTTTATGCCTCCTACAGAAATGAAGAGAACATTAATAAGAATAATACTTGGAGGATAACATTTTGGGTGAAATTGTAAGAAATTTAGATGGTAATATCAGAATCAGAGGAATTCAGTTAGAGGTAGAATGACCCACAATCAACAGCTCAATTCTTTTTGCTTTTCATCTATGATTTGTTTCAGTCATAAGTGGTATTATTTTTTCCTTTTTCTTCTCCTACTTAAGTTCATTCCTCACCTTATTTTCTTTTATTTTTTTAGCTGTGTATTATTTACTTTCTATTTGTCCTTTCTTAATTAAGATTTCTTCTATGATTTTTTTTTTCTTTCCACTATTTGGCCTTTTTCCCATCCAGTTTCTCTTTCTTTCTATTGTTCTAATTTTCTCTCTTACTATCTTTATCTCCCTCCTTTTCTCCTTCTCTTTCTATCTTCCATTTGTAATAGCTTCTCTAATATATGCATAGAAAATATCTTTTTATATCCCTGACTGGCAAAAATGTATATACATATATATTGATATGGGAATTAATACATTTCAACACTGGAAATGGGACCAGCGGGAATGTCAAATGGAACATTAAAACATTTTAAAATCACTACATAAGCTGACTAAGGTTTAAATAATATTTGCATGGCAAAGAGTCTAAATAAAGAGTCGGAACAACTAAGTAATAGAGGAGGAAATGGCCATAAAAGCAATTCTTTAAAAAATAATAAGTTTGCTCTGAAAGAATTGCAAGCATCTTCTGAATCTGTAAAGGGTACTGTCAATATGCCTCATGTGCATAATATTTCATAAGGTTTTTAAATATATGTGTGTGTGTATTTCCTTATGAGAAAGAAAAGGCAACAGGTCTCATTTTATTAAGAGATGCATTTGCTGTGTTGTTGATTTTAGTATTCAAATAGGGTTAGACTGGTCAGAATTATCTCTTTTTTTATTAAATAGACCTTAAATAGAAGCAAAAAAAACCAAGAAGAAAATATTGCTAAGAATACAGGAGAAAAATTGAAAAAGCAAGATATGTCAGCCCATGGATACAAATATTTTCAACTATGACTCAGAACAGGTTTGGCTAGATTGAGGATTACGTCAACTCTTCCCTGAACAGTTAAAGCTCATCAACAGTGTGAATTGATTGGATTTTGAAAAAAAAAAAAAAAAAAAAAAAAAAGCAACTAAGACTCCTTTCACATATGTAAAATCATCTCTTGGAAATGTTTCATTTTAAATGAAAGAATTCCCATGAGAATAGTAGTGTGGTACAATCACAGTCCAGTTGTCTATGTGGGAATTAAATGCATTCAAGGCTGGATGCTCCCTTTCCAGAAGGCATTTAATATTTAACCAGTGATCTAAAAGATAAACTTTCACTGTCTTGTGTTTGAAAATGAAAGTACTGTCAATAGGACTCTGTTCTTGCCAAACTTTTCCCCCTCTAACCCTGTCCCCAATACTCCACAAGCAATTTAACCAGGTGTCTTGGCAAATGATACTGATGACTTGAGGAATACAATCCAACTCTGATCACAGCGCAAATAGCTCCAGAGGCAAAAGGGATGTGTTGGCCACTACATTAGAATTATAGAATTATTGAATTGTAGAGCTGAAAGGAGACTTAAAGATTGTCAAATCTAGTTCAAATTCTTTAAGGACTTGATATGTTCTTTTTTAATCTACCTAGTTACCTATAAAAATATTTCACTCATGCAAATGAAGTAACTGACTGTGACTATATGTATGATTATATGACTTAATACTATCAGATTTAATGGTATCCCTAATCAGGATTAGATAATTAAAGGTTGACTCCAGTTAGGAATAGAGATGGGGGACCTTCACTTATTTATAATTTCCTTTACATTTCATAGATCATTTTTCCCCAGAGTGGGTAAGTCCAATGCAATCTTGCATACCATCATGTTATACATGAAGAGACTCATTTTAGTCTTCATGACTATTGTTACATTATATTTACCATATCCACTAACTTTTTAGTTGTATTCTGAACACATCCTCAGTGATAACCTATCAGATAATTTTGCTAAGTGATTTGTAACATTTCCAAAAACCCAGTTTTCTTTTCAAATCATTGGAGTATTACATTGTTGCCTCTAGAATCATTTTCCATGTACACTACTTCCCTCCCCTTCACTCACCTCAAATATTCAGATACCTTTGGCCAGAATTATAATATAAACAACTTATTGGTTGATGACTTTTGTTTTGAAGTGAACCCCCAATCCCAAACCAAATTTTACACAAAATTCTCCACCTCCCCTTTTTAATGAAGGAAGAAAAGTATCACATTCTCTCCTCCCTCTTTTTGGCTTCGGCACAATTAAAACAATTTGCTTGACCTTTAAGGGAGAAATTATTTCCCCTTTCAAAAGATAGGATAAGTAATTCTCATTAAAAAAAAAAATCAGTAGCTAATTCATTTTGGTATCTTAATGTAAATGGTTTATCTAGAAATATATCAAACAAGGGTTTATTTTTAAAGGGGAATAAAAGTGTCCTTCAATTCATTCAATCCATATGCAAAAAAACAGTCATTTGTAAAAGGATTATCCCTCTTCCCAATAAAATGCATTTGCTGGGGTTGTGTGTGTGTGTCTTTGTGTGTATATGTGTGTGTGTGTGTGTGTGTGTGTGTGTGTGTTTGCTTTCTCTCCTCAGGACTAGCTGTCAGCTGTTACTATCAGCAATGATTAAACATAAGCAAGACTTGTGATTCATCAAGAACAGATAGAATCATCACTGATGTAAACCTTCCTTAGTTCCAAGGTCAGATCCAGTAGGGAGCTAGGACAACTTCATCGCCCATCTATGTGGCTGAGTTTATGTATGGAATTCATTTACAATCATTTCATTACTGAATAAAACAATGTAGAAACATATCCATGTGATACATGTCTACATGTATGTGCATATATGTTTATAAATGTGTATACATGTGTGCATTTGCATAATGTATATGCAAAATATCACATACATCTTATATAGATATATGTCAGTGATACCTGGGTGGTACAATGAATAGATTGCTGGTCCTAAAGTCAATAAGAGTCATCTTCCTGACTTCAAACAAGTTCTCAGAAACTTATTAGCAATACAATCCTGGGCAAAAAACTTAATTCCGTTTGCCTCAGTTTCTTCATCTGTAAAATGAGCTAGTATCTTTCCCAAGAAAACCCCCAAAGTAGTCACAAACTGTTAGAAATGACCGAAATGACTAAGCACCAATAAAACACACACATGTATTTTAGGAATGTGTACATGTATATATTCACACACATTTGTAGCTAAGCAATTTTTCCTGAAACACCAAAAACTATGGGCAAATTGTTCAGTGAACCATTCATAATCTAGACATGCTAACTCCTCAGAAGTTTAAACAAAATGAATAGAAACATTTCCGTCTAACTCAGTACTTCAGCCTTCTAGCTCTACAAAAGACAACTGAGTTTAGAGAGTAATTTTCAAAGCATACTATTTACCATTGGTCTGTGATTCCCTTTTGTTTGCATGGTGAACTTGATGTTTAGTGAAATGCACATAAAATTCATCTCTACTAGCCTGAAGATGTTTCTTAAGAACTTTAGGTAGCTTTGGTTTATGAAGGGAGTCTTCTATATCAAGTTGAAATACACATTCTTCAGAGTTCAGTCGAGTCCTTTTCTATGAAGTCTTCAGAGACTAAAGATCTAAATAAAGTAGAGCAACTTGGGGATGACTAAAGTGTCCAAAATTATTACAGAAACATGTGAAATAGATAGACATTTGTCCAAAAGAAATGAGAGAAGAATCCATGAATAATATTCTCAAACCCCATCTTCTTCTGTAAAGGCCCACAGCATCTTGATTAATGGGGTCCATGGTTACTGAAGCTAGACAAGGAAGAGAGAATTCCAGAACATAGGAAATTTAGAAATATATATATATGTCTCAAGAAACCTGGAGTTTGATTTTTGGAACTTACCCTTCTTAATTAATTTCTGAGTTTTGTGTCTCAAGCAGAAAAGAGTTTTTTTGGTCCCTATAGTTAGAGCAAGCAATGAAATGGGAAAGCAAGAGGTTGAAATCCCTCCATGATCTCCTCACACAATGAGTTATTTCTTCAATATAGGTCTGATGAGAAAGAGATTTCTTTACTATTAGCCCCGAAATTTATTTTCTATGAAGTAGTATCTAAACTACAGGATAACACTAAAAATCTGTGGTCCTATGCAGGACCATTTAAGAAGAGAATTCAATGGAATGGCAGAAAATTGCCCTTATGAGGAGTGGAGAGAAGTTATGAACAACTATGAAGGCTTTATATGTCCTTTGTATCTTTTTATTAGTCTCTTTGGATCTATTTTTTTTCTATATTTTCTGTGGCATAAAAATAAAGGTTCTCCTCCACTTAATATACATTTATTACCTTGGATACTTGAAAGGGATATGAGGCCTCTCTTCACCATATCTGTGAAAAGTTGTATGAACTAAATTACTGAACTAGAGATAGAGATATAACACATTTTATCTTATAGTGGATGCCCCTGAATTGGGATATAACCCAATGGGGGAATAATACTACCCTCCCCCTAAGATTTGGGGTCAGAGAGATTGTTTAGAATTATAATTTTTCTGAGGCCTTTAATTGTGTCTTCAATTTCACCTATTTCATTATGCTTCTGCACCAGATCTTTCAAACTCTTTATTCCTATTGTGTCATTTTTACTATCCTAACCAGCTTTAATCATTCCCCTCTACTTAATTTTCTTCCTCCTCTCATTTCTTATGTGTATATATTCTTAATGATTATGTCTTCAACTTCCATATTTCTTTGTAACCAAATGTTTTCTGTGTTTCAGCTACAAACTTTAGGGGATTTAGTAAACATCTTAAAGAAGACAACTCTGAAATCTAAATCTCAAATGTTTAGTTTTCTTCCTGAACTCAAGTCTGACATTTTCAACTTCCTGATGAACCTTTCTACTTGAATGGTTTTCCTGAATCTTGCAATCAACACATCTAAAATGGAACTTATCATCTTTTGCCCCAAATGAGCCATCTATTCTGACCTCCATTTCTGTTAATAGAACCAATATTTTCCTCAGTATCCCAGGGCTGAACTTTAGTGTCATCATTAATTATCTATTCCTCAGCCATTACACTCACCCAGTGCTGTCAATTTTACCTTTGAACTGTCTTCCCTTTCCATTTCCAGTGCCATCACCTTAATTGAGGTTCTATTTACCTCATACACTTAGGAAAACTTGTGTTCCTGCCTTCAATCTGGCCACACTCAAACTCAATCTGTACAATGTGTTTGAGTTGAACTTTTAACACTGACTTGATAATGTCACACCACTTCTCAAATAACTCCTTAGTGAATTACAAATAAAGTCCAAATTTCTAAGCATCATATTATTTAAAAAAATATTTAAACCTATAGGTGAATAAAGAAAGAATCTTTAGAAATATACATTTGTTTTTTCAATATGTTTGATTCTTCATGACCTTATTTGGGGTTTTGTTGGCAAAGATAATGGAGTGGTTTGCCATTTCTTTCTCCAAGTCATTATATAGATGAGGAAACTGAGGTGAACACAGTTAGGTGACTTACTCAGGATCAAATAGCTAATAAGTATCTGAGGTTGGATTTGAGCTCTGAATTGATAAAGATGAGTCTTCCTAACTATAGGCCCTGTACTCTATCCACTGAGCTACGTAGATGCAGAGAGCGAGAGCGAGAGCGAGAGAGAGAGAGAGAGAGAGAGAGAGAGAGAGAGAAATTTATTTGTTTGTTTATTCAGGACATGCTAGTAGGAAGTGCTTTCAGTGAAGACCATCAGCCAAATATGAGAAGCTGCAGAACTGAATGGTCAAATGCTAAAAAGGAAGGAAAAATTTTGAAAGAACCACTGCTAAAGTGAAAATGAGTGAAAGAATGGGCATGATTTAAGAGTCCAGAGAAGATTGTCATTCTGAACATAATCTACATGACTTTTTTAATCTTTTAGGCAAAATCAGCACTGTGATTTTATTATGGGTAATATTAACCCTAAATTCACTACTTATGGGTAAAGGTAGCATTATATCTAAATCTTTAATATTTCCTTTCAAAATAGGGAAGGAAGGAAAGAGAAAGGGAGGAAAGAAGGAAGGAACAAAAGAGAGTGGGATTCAGGGAGTGAGGGAAGGAAGGCAGCAAGGAAGGAAGGTAGGAGAGAAAGAAGAGGAAAATGAAGAGGAAGAAAGAAAGGAAGGAGGGAGCGGGAAGGAGAAAAAGAGGGAGACATCCTTTTCAGAATTTCATGAAGACCATGATAGTGACTTAGGAATTGCATCCATTTTTTCTCCCAATACACCTGGAGTTGACCAATCTGATCCTGGAGAACTGAAGTTATAAGAATAGACTCCTCTTCTTGGAATACGTTCCCACTGATGTTCTCCTGTTTAGAGTCAAGTTTAAATGCTATTTTCTCTATGAAATTCCATCTTGTCTTGCCGCCATCTAAACTCATTTAACCCTTCTTCCAATTCCTAAAATAAATTGGTACAATTTTTATGACCTATATTTTTTAGATTTTTTAACTAGAAATATGTTGTGTGTATTTTACCTGCCTTACTAGATTATAAGTTTCCTGGTAATAGGAATAAAGCCTTCCATTTTGCACCCCACCCTTAGCAACTAGTTCAGTACATTGCATATAAAAGACCCTGAATGAATATTTATCTTTTTTAAAATGAATGAATTAATGAATGGATAGATGGATGGATGCATATATGACTGAATGAAATATTTATCAAAGAAGGAGGCAAGTAAATTTTCAACTGGAAAACATTTTCTTTTCCAATTCTATTCAGAAATTATGTGTTTATAAACAAAACCAATGTGATATTCTCAAATCATGATTTTTTTCTTCTTTTAATAGTTAATCTCTATCCAACTTAGTCTTGCTCTTAGATTCTGAAGCATAAAGCTAACTTTTTTGAATGTTTTCTTATTTTTAAAAGTTCTCTCTTTTTCTCCTCCTGCAAATCTTTTGAGTTTGATGGATACCAAGAGACATATATCAGATCTTTAGCGGTATCCCATTGAGAGTTCACACAGCACTTCAGTCACTTAGTCATGATATATGCTCTCAACAGTTAAAGATAATGACTTCAGGAATAATCTTTCATAGGTTTTATATTAAATGAGACTAAAGTGCAGGCGAAGTATTAAAGCACCTTGTTATTTGCAGAGTACTTAGAGTAACCTTAAATATGGAGATGATCAAATTTCATGACCTTTAGTTTTAATTCTTCTATCTTCCCTTTTTGTGTAATTCCTATTTTTAATAAAGATGTGTGCATGTGAGAGAGAGCATGTGCGTGGCTGCCTAAATTATACAATGCACTTAGTACAACATTACAGCTTTGAATTTAAATACACACAAATAGGAAATATCCAAATGAATATACTCATTTTAATACAAGCTTATCTACATTTCATATATGACCATATACTTTTAAGAGGTCATTATTTTAAATGTATGCATGGGACATATTATAATATTAAGAGGATATTCCTCAGATTTTTTTTCTTTGCTGATTTGCAAATTTAAATTTTTCAGTATGCATTAAGTTCAGCTTTTAAGTTACTTTGGGGGGAAGAAAGATAGAAGTGTATTATTCAATAACAGCAAGCTACACTATTGCTCTAAAACGGTTGTTTCAAAATAACCCTATAAACAGAGAGAATTTCAGTTAAGGATTGTTTTAGTTATCATTGCTGTAGATGTTTGTTTGTTTTTTTAAACAATGATTCTCTTCTTATTCCCCCAAAATTCTGATCTCATTTCTATTGAGAACTTCACCTCAGGAAATTCTCTCAAATAGTTCTCCTTTCCTCCAAATATCTGACAAAGAAGTGACATTTCTTTCAAAGGCTAAGGCCTGTTTAAATGCTTTTAATCTCATGCTATCCCATTTTCTCCAACATTTTTCTCTACTTCAGCTTCTACTTTCCCCTACTGAATAAATCCTTCTCTATTGAATTCAAATATGGCACGTCTCCCTACTTTTAAGACACCTTCCCCATACCTATTGCCCACTATCATTACCATCCTATATCTGTTCAAATGATTTTATACTCACCATGTCTACTTTCTATGATTTCCTTCATTTTTCAACCCCTTGCAATTTATATTGTGATCCTTATCACTCCCTCAAAACTGTTCTTTCTAAAGCTAACATTTCTAAAGTTCTAAAGTAATCCTAGGAAATATATGAGCTGCATTTGAGATAATTAACTTATCTTTTTTTGAAGAATTTCCCTTCTCTTGGTTTTTGTGACATGATTCTCTTGGTTCACTTCCTAGCTGTCTGAATTTTTTTCCACATATCCAAACTCTGGATGTTCCCAAAAGTTCTGTCCTCTTCTCATCTTGCTTAGTACTTGGATGTCTAGCCCCTGAGTTTGTATTCCACATTATCTAACTGCCTATTGGACATTTCAAATTATGATATCCAGGAGATATCTTCAATTTAGCATTAGTCAGATGGAAGTAATTATCTTGTCCCTTAAACTCTCCACTCTTGTAAACTTCCCTAAGTTAATTGAAGATACCAGCTAGATCCAGTCTCCACAGTTCAAGCTTTGGTATTATCTTGTACTCCTTCATATCTTTTCATCTACATAGCCCATCTGGCTAAATCTTGTTTCTATGTTCACATCTCTGATAATTAATCTTTTCCACTTAAACACATAACTACCTTACTTCAAGTCATCATCCTTTCTTACTTTGATTATAACAATGGCCTCCTAATTTATTCCCTTTCAATGGCCATATTGCTGTTGATGTAATTTCTTTAAAAACAGGTCTGACACTGTAATTTCCTTAGTCAATCAATTCCTTTAGCTTATCTAAGATAAAGATATTTAAGATAAAATATAAACATTTCTGTTTAGCACTTGAAGTCCTATATAAACTGGTCCCAACCTATATGGGGCCTTGCTGAATGTTACTCCTCCTTCTCCCCTTTGTATGTTTTATCCGAATCATCTTTCTCTTTTTTCTTCATGCACAAATCTCTAGCCAGTCTCAGTGTGTTTGCACTGGATAGATCCAATCCTAAATTGAGTTCTCTCCTCATTTGGGCCTCCTAGAGACTTTGCTTTCTTTTAAGATAGTTTGAACACTGTCTTCTCCATGAAACTTTTCTCGATCCCCTCAACTCCCCTTTCCATAAACCAATTTTTATTTGTATTTATTCAGTGTATAAATTTGCTGCATATGTTTTACATGTACTTGTGTCCTCTATTTGAATTTCAGCCTGTTTGCGAGAAGGAACTATTTCACTTACCCCACTTCTATTCTTGTCACCTAGCATGACACTTGCATAGTACAGTTCTATGATTTATGGTTTTAGAGGGTTGAATAGTGCAAGAACAATTTAGGTGGTCTTTTCTGGTCACATAGCCAATTGTATCAATTGTATGGCTTGAACCCAGGCTTTCTTACCTCTGGAGTCAGCTGTCTATACACTATAGTTAAGCTGCATCACCAATTAAAATAATGAATGGTTTCAAATATACATATTATACTATATAATAAAATTAATCATAGAAACATAAAATATATAAAAAGAGATGCTTATGCATGAAGAAAAGAGTATTTATCAGAACCACTTGCCAGGGAATTACTTATCTTTCATCCCAATTAAGATGGCCTTATAATCCACAACTTCTCCATGAATCCCAATAACTTCATATATCTCAAATCACTGCTATGGCCCTTGAAGAAAGTTAATATGTCCTCCTTAAGTCTGGAGAGCCAATTAGGTCAATTAATTAGGTCAAAATCATTAGGGCTATTAACTTTGACTTTAATTAAGAGGAAAAAACAAATCTCTGACTAAAAAGGAATAAGCATAACTGCCATTCAGATTATCTAAGTAAAATTTTCTGAGCCAAAACATCTCATGCTGAATGACTTCCATTGTTTTGTTCATTTTGCTTAGCTCAGCTGAGAGCTTAACAACATTACAATGAATTACAGGATCCATCAGATTTCAATGTACATTGGTTATATGCGTATCTAGTTGTCTCTTTGCACATTTGATCATTATACTGGGACACCAGTATGACCATGGTTTCTTCAGGGGGACCATGTCAACCTCTCTTATTCTTTGCTTCTTAGTATTTATATATGTCTATACAGAATAGCTTCTGTATTTTTATTTTCTATTTTTAAAAAATACATTTCTTTGCAAAAATTGCATTTCCTTTTAAACGATGTTTTCTTATTCCCTCCTATTAAAGTCTGTTTCTAAAGAAATTATAGTATATTGTTTTGCTTTTGTAACCACTCATGGTCTTAGCTCACACTAAACATAAAATGCCTTTCATTGATGAGAAAATACCTACTTCCTGGACTTAAAATAAAATGTCAAATGTTTCAAGACTATGAGTATGACTATTAAAATTGAGGAAGGTCTCCAAAATGATAATATACATGTCTATAGAGCTATAGGTGCATGACTAATGAACTGCACATCTAATAGGCTTCGATTTAGAGATCTTTTATAGACTCTTTCCCTTTAGGTCACCACACTTGCCAGTTTGGACTTTTGAAACCCACTAATATGGGCTGACATAACAAATTAACAACAAGGAAAGTTCACCGAAGGACAAGTGTGAGAAAGTGTGCCAAATATATTAGCATTCGTTTTGCAACCTTGTCTCCAGTTTGTGTGAAGTTGATGGTTGGAGGTTACGCTTTCATTAAAAAATTGACAACATTTTAAATGCTAATCAAAACTGCTTGTCCTTTCTACTTCTATTTATCTTGGAGGAGAAAAAAAAAAGGAGAGCAAGAGAAAGAGAGAGGGAAAGAGAAAAAATAAAAGATGGCTTGCTTTGAACTGCAACAAATATTCTCTCTGAAAGCCCCCAATCCTCCTTCCCCTTCTCCTGCATAGGACAGATAAGAGCTATGCAGACTGAGTGTCAGGACCTCTGCAGAAAGAGTGAAGGCGCCATGGGAGGAGTTAGAGATGTATCTTCCAAAGAGAAGGGGTGGGAATAGGGGAGGAGTTGAGGAGGGAGGACTTCATATGAGCCCAAATTGAATAGTAGAAAGAACTGCAGAGGTGGTGCTAGCTTTTTAATGGACAAAAATATATTGATGAAACAGAGGAGATGTGTGTGTGTGTATGTGTGTGTGTGGGTGTGTGTGTGGAGAGAGAGAGAGAGACAGAGAGAGAGACAGAGACAGAGACACAGACACAGACACAGAGACAGACAGAGAGAGAGAAAGAGAGAGAGAGAGAGAGAGAGAGAGAGAGAGAGATACAGACAGAGAGACAGACAGAGAGAGAGAGAGAGAGAGAGAGAGAGAGATACAGACAGAGAGAGAGACAGAGAGAGAGAGAGATACAGACAGAGAGAGAGACAGAGAGAGAGAGAGATACACAGAGACAGAAAGAGACAGAGAGAAAGAGATAGGGGAGAGAGAGACAGAGACAGAGAGAGACAGAGAGAAAGGAGGGAGGGAGGGAGAGAGAGACAGAGACAGAGAGAGAGAGAGAGAAAGAGACAGGGGAGAGAGAGAGAGAGAGAGAGAGAGAGAGAATTAAATGTTGATTCTAACAAAAACAACAAAATGTGTTTTAGAGAGGGATTCCTCAAAATGGTGTCTGTTTAGAAAATACAAAGGTAGAAGGTAAAAAATATAATAAAGAGTATTCTGCTGAATGTTTTTGTGTTCTTAAACCTGGATGGGTACAGGGATGCTTATTTTCTTTTAAAAATATTTTAACAGTCACTAAAAAACATAAGTTGTAAATTCTCTCCCTCCCTGTCCTTCCTCATCCATTGAGAAGGCAAACATAATACCTATTATACATAGGAATACATGGAAAATGTATTTCAGTATTAGCTATGTTGCCACAAAAAAAGAAGAATATCACGTGAAGAAGAAGATGTAGAAAAGAAAGAGAGAAAGACAGGGGAGAAAGGAAAGAAGTAAGGAAGGGAGGAAGGAGGAGGGAGGAAGGAGGGGAAGGAGGGAGAGATGGAGGAAGGAAGAGAGGGAAGGAGGAAGGGAGAGAAGGAGAAAGGAAGAGAGGAAGGAGGGGAGGGAGGAAGGGAGGAAGGAAGGAAGGAAGGAAGGAAAGAAGGAAGGAAGGAAGGAAGGAAGGAAGGAAGGAAGGAAGGAAGGAAGGAAAGGAGAAAAGGAAGAAGATGGATTACATTTTTCATCATGAGCCATTAGGAATTGTCATAGATTATCATACTGATCAGAATATCTATATCTTTCACAGTTAATCAACATTACAGGACTGTTCTTGATGTCTTCTGGTTCTGCTCTCGTCATTCATAGTTCATAGATTCATCTATCAGTTCATAGAAATCTCCCAAGGCTTTTCTGAAACCATACTGCTCATGATTTCTTATAGCACAATATTACTCCATCACATGTCATCATATATCACAGCTTGTATTAAGAATATCTCCTCAATGCCTAAGTCTCTGTCATCTTTTGCTATAAATATTTTTGTACATATAAGTACTTTTCCTTGTTCTTTGTTCTCTTGCAACATAGACCTAGTAACAGTACTGCTGGGTTAAAGAATATGTCATGTTTTCTAGTCTTTTGTCTACAGTTCCAAATTGTTCTCCAGAATCTTTGGACCATTTTACAACTTTACCAGCAGAAGGCAGCCATTTTCCAATACTGGACCTTGGATATCTTTCATTCTTCTCCATGTACTTTCTCTTCTTAGAAACTAGTGAAAATGCTAATGATAGTTAGATATAGTAATGATTCCCAGTTAATTCTTATTGCATCTACATGGAAAAGAGGTTCAACCAACTGCATAATACATCTGATTTGTTTTAACTTGAATGTAGAAGCCAGAATAATAGCCTCTTGGTTCATTGGCTCATTCACCAATAGTCTAATGAAGGTTTTGTTTAGGTCATTTTCTCAAATATAAGAGGGACAAAAAAAAAGTAAAAACTACTTTTCTCTCATTTCACACATATTACATACATACTTACACACACAGAGTGACATAACATAGCATAACTGTGGTTCTTTTTATATAAGATTCTGTCACTGCTGGGACATTGATGTCCCATCTAAGGATCATTTTCTAAAAGATTACAGTTATTCTCTTCAACATTAACCTCAACATTTTTACTTTCTCTTAATGAATGAATCTTTCAAAAAGATTTATCAGCCATTTATCTATTTTTTTTTGTTTGTTTCTTGACCCTGCTTCTATTTTCAGCTTTTTCTACCTCTCGGTATGATAAAGACCATAAGTTTACTAACTTCCATGTAAATAAATAATTGTCATATTATTCCTAAAATATCAAAATTCAAACTTCAAAAGGATCTTATATTCCAGAGTTTATTGAATAAGTCGATTTTTATCCTCTCGATCTCTTCATGATTTTATAGACTTAAATGATTCAGGTATCCTTTTCAGCCTTCATGTTTCCAGGCTGAAAAGTCCCGAATTTAGTCTATTTTCATGCAATCACCTCTTCACTTATTGGTCATTTTCTTTTCCTTTTCTGAACATTTTTAACCTGTTTGGGGGAAAAAAAGTCAATCTGTACATAAAGGCCTGATCTGAAAATGTGAGAGAAAAACTTTACTGGGTCCAATCCATCAATCAAGAAACATTTATTAAGGATGGAAGGAAGGAAGGAAGAGAGTGAAGGAAGGAAGGAAAGAAGGAAGGAAGGAAGGAAGGAAGGGATGAAGGGATGAAGGGAGGAAGGAAGGAAGGAATCAAGGAAGAAAGGAAGAAAGGAAGGAAGGAAGATGTAAATCTTGAAGGAAAGAAGGAAGGAAGGAAAGAAGGTGTAAATCTTGAAGGAAGGAAGGAAGGAAGGAAGGAAGGAAAGAAGGTGTAAATCTTGAAGAAAGGAAAAAAGGAGTAAATATTGCAACCTGCCCTTAAACTACATTCAACTTCTGCCACTCAGAGTAGCAGAACCTTTTCTTGCTGCCATCTAATGGTGGATATAAATGTAGTGGCAGCTGTTGTCCTGTCCTAGGAAACTATGTTCCACTTACAAGATGACCATGTTTCCCAGACATCGTGCACTGATGTAATGTCCCTCAAACCATGAGACTCCCCTGTACATCACTGGGCAATTGTACAAACCCTATTACTCTGACCCCAGTTGTTCCCTTGTAGTTTGCTAGTAGCTGGTAAATTATTGAGAGAATGAACTCACAATCCTAGTTTTTGTGTTCATTCTTAAAAAGTTGGAATTTGGGAAGTGGGTGGCAAAAACATAAGTTACTTGTATTCATATTTTTTATCATGCCTCTTCCATTCCCTTTTAACTAAACATCCTTTCCCATTGCTATGATGTTACATGGCTCAGTTGCGGGAAAGTTTTAAAAATGTGAAAAGTAGTTGAATAAGTATTGAACCTCAAGAGGCTTAAGGAACTGAATATGAGTTGAGGAAGCTACATAAGTAATTATATTTTAATTATTGTTATTAATATTAGATACCTTCACTAGACTTTAAGCTCTAGGAGGACAATAATTTTATATATACATGCATGTATATATGTATGTATGTATGTATGTATGTATAATTTTTAGATCTCCCCCCACTGGCTAGAATATTGTTCTATTAAAGGAATATTGTTCTATTAAAAATGTTGTTATTGAATAAATGAAAGATTTGATCAAATTATTGAAAGCAGAATATTATATCTTAGAAACTTTGAAGAACAAGAGCAGGTATGGAAAGGAGGAAAACTCTGGAAATATGAAATGTTACGAATAGAGTAACATGAAGCCCAGTCAAGATAATATATTGTTTTTTTTTTGTTTTTGTTTTTTTAGTGTTTTTATTTTTTTTTTTATTTAATAGCTTTTTATTTACAGGATATATGCATGGGTAACTTTACAGCATTAACAATTGCCAAATCTCTTGTTCTAATTTTTCACCTCTTACCCCCCCACCCCTTCCCCCAGATGGCAGGATGACCAGTAGATGTTAAGTACATTAAAATATAAATTAGATACACAATAAGTATACAAGACCAAAACATTATTTTGCTGTACAAAAAGAATCAGACTCTGAAATATTGTACAATTAGCTTGTGAAGGAAATCAAAAATGCATGTGGGCATAAATATAGGGACTGGGAATTCAATGTAATGGTTTTTAGTCATCTCCCAGAGTTCTTTCTCTGGGCATAGCTGGTTCAGTTCATTACTGCTCCATTGGAAATGATTTGGTTGATCTCGTTGCTGAGGATGGCCTGGTCCAACAGAACTGGTTATCATATAGTATTGTTGTTGAAGTATATAATGATCTCCTGGTCCTGCTCATTTCACTCAGCATCAGTTCGTGTAAGTCTCTCCAGGCCTTTCTGAAATCATCCTGTTGGTCATTTCTTACAGAACAGTAATATTCCATAATATTCATATACCACAATTTATTCAGCCATTCTCCAACTGATGGGCATCCACTCAGTTTCCAGTTTCTAGCCACTACAAAGAGGGCTGCCACAAACATTCGTGCACATACAGGTCCCTTTCCCTTCTTTATGATCTCTTTGGGATATAACCCCAGTAGTAACACTGCTGGATCAAAGGGTATGCACCGTTTGATAACTTTTTGAGCATAGTTCCAAACTACTCTCCAAAATGGTTGGATTCGTTCACAACTCCACCAACAATGCCTCAATGTCCCAGTTTTCCCGCATCCCCTCCAACAATCATCATTATTTTTTCCTGTCATCTTAGCCAATCTGACAGGTGTGTAGTGGTACAAGATAATATATTGTAATATAGGACTACTAGGAAAGAAACAAATTTGTTAAATGCCTGCTATGTGTCAGATACCATGCTAAATGCTATACAGTTATTTTCTCATTTGGTCCTCCAACAAGTATGTGAGTTAAGTGCTACTATAATCCCCATGTTACAGATGAGAAAGATGAGACTCAAGAAGGTTAAGTGTCTTGTCCAGAGTCATACAACTAGTAAATGTCAGAAGCCAAATTTCAACTCAGTTCTTCCTTATGCTTAACCTAGAACACTATCCACTGCTCCATCTACTTTCTTCTGAAATAGAGGCTGTTTTCCTACAGCATCATCATTTTGCTAAGTGTTGGTCCTGCCTCAAAGGTATTTTAAAGGAAATTATTACCTTACAGTTTCATCTTCATCTTCCCAATTCAATGCCCCTGTGCAATTTTCTTAAAATACTGAGTCCATGAGTCTTCTTAGCTCTAAAGTGATCTGATATGCCAAAGCTACCTCTCTGGATGGTGGGAGGAAGCAAAGCATATAAAATTATTGAGAAACATTTTGCATCAATACACCATAATTTAAATGCTAAATAATCACATAAAAAGATAAAGTCTTCTTTTGGATTCAATTTTAACATTTAAAATATCAAAACTAAATGATGTTGAAATATGCGTCTTCCTCCTACACACACTATGAAGTGGGCACCTGAAACTTGATAGCCATTCTTTCTCTTGCATTATAGTTACAACAGCACATCTATGCCTTCTTTCTTACATTCATCACCTTTTAGCCTTTCCAAGGACATGATAGGTGTTATCATCTTGTTAATATCATTTTATAGATGGAGAAACCCAAAGCACCCAGAGATAAAGCAATTTTTCAAGGTCACACAGTAAGGTCTAAGACTAGATTTAAGAAAACAACTAGTGTCTTCTCATTCAAATCATGCTATTTTCTCTGACAGGGCATCTACGTGGTCATTAAATTGGAGGTCCAAGCTAACCGTGGACACCAGAGTGACATGTGCAGATACAAGTGACAGACAGACATAGCTGGAGAGGCATTTGGTGCTCATGAAAATAATGAAGGGCAACATCAGCATATTCTGCAACTGGAAACTGTCCAATTAAGTATTCATTTCATTTCACAGTCATTTTTGAAAAATAAATCTGTGTATCTTTATACCTTTAAGCTCAGTAGTTTTATGCATTAGGGTTGATGTGCATATCAAAATGTAGACTATTTCTTAAATTACTAGATAGAGCTAGTGTGCTGTTACCATTTATATATTTAAGTTATAACAATCATGTGCTTTTAATACATTTCACCTTCAAAGATCTGTATGGTTTTCAACTTGTAATGTATTGCAGGGTATATTAGGTACACTGAGTCTGTCTGATTCACAGCTTTCTAATCGGCTATTTAGAGTTTACACCAAGCAGAAAATCAATGTATTCAAAATGTAGTAGCTCTCTTGTTAACTCTAGTCATTTGCTTAAAGAGTAATGTCAAGCTGATAATTGAAATATGGTCTAACCCATGCATTTTAATGTAAAATAAAAAATGCTTGAAATATTACTAATTTGATTTTTTTTCATTCCCTCCTAAAGGACAATTTTGTCTGCCTGATTCTCACCATGTATTCATGGCTAGTGGGCCCTTATAAATATGTGTGACAATTTCAGGGGCACAGAATTGGTGCATTCTCTAGGGATGATTTGGCATTTAAACAGTGACCTATAGGTTAAGCCATCCCTTTTTGTTCTCTTTTTTTTGTGGGGTGGGGGTGAGGGAGGTGGAGAAAAATGATAGGTGAGTAAGAAGGAGGCAAAGAGGGACTGTGAAAAGAAGTCAGCTGGAATTGTAGCAGCTACCTAAACTCATATAAATTCTTATGTGATTGGTATATTTGGTGAGAGTCATTCCACCTACAGTATCTACCTTCAATACATAGGCAGATGTGCTGAACCTATAAAGAGGTAAAGTAGGTGTCTACTGGCAAAAAAAAAAAAAAAAAAAAGGCATGATTTAGGAGAACCTCCCTTCCTTCAGTTTGACAAGGCGTTAGGAATAATCACTCTTTTGACTAAAAGCATTGAAGGTGCTTTTTAAAATCAAAATGTAAAGATCAATTCTTAAGTTTAGACAAATCCTAGATTTCTTAACCATGAGAGAAGGTGAGACACCTAAACAGCAATAGAGGCTAATGCCGAAAAGAAAGGGATATAAGAAGGCACTAAAAATAGCCTTTGCTTATTTCATGATTCTATTAAGGTACATATGGCACAAGTGTATTCATCCACTGTTTGTGTGGGTTTATATTTAGGGCAAAAGGTACATTTTCTTCATTTTATCGTACATCTAAGGATTACTTGCAATAGATAGAAAGTATAATAAAGAGAGTACTGGACTTGAAATTGGGAAGACCTGAATTCAATGTCCTGACAAAGTAAGTAAACAAAGTAATTCCTGAGGATAAACTATTAGCAGTTATGTGCTTGGAGGTTCTAAGAGATAGAAAGTGGAAAGGAGTTTATGGAAGGAAGGAATGAGTCAGAATCCACAGTTACCTGTTATTATCCTTGAAGGAAGTCAGGAAGTTCATGAAGGTAAGAAAGAAGTTTCTTCCAGATATGATGTATGGTATGTGCGCAAATACAGAAGTGTAACATCATGAATTTTGTTGCTGTTGTTAGTTATTTTCAGTCATGACTCTGTGGCCCTTTTGGAACTTTATCCACTTCACTACCTAGCTGTTCCCAATGTCAGAAATGAGGAATATCAAATAGGCCACTTTCATTCAAATGTAGCACGTGTGAGAAGGAGGAACATTGCAATAATCTTGAGTGTAAATTGAAGCTTGATTATAAAAAGCTTTGAATGGCAAATTAAGAACTTTGTATTTTATCCCAAAGGCAAGAGGAAGGAAGGGAATAAGCATTTAATAAGTTCTTACTATATGCTTCATAAAACCTTGGGAGAAAGATTCTGTCCCTACTCTCTAGTTGAAGAAACTGAGTCAGATAGAGAATGAGTTGCTACCTAAGTCTTTGAGGTCAAATTTTATCCATTTTTTTAACTGCAGGCTAAACATTCTTCCCATTGAACCATCTGTCTAAATGCCATTGTCAAACCTATGCTTTAGGAAGATCAACTTAACATCTTAAAATGGAGAGACTGATAGGAACCACCACATTTTACCCTATGTTCAAAAAGTCACAGAAAGAATAGCCAACATTTTTTGCTCTGTATATTACATCAAATAATGACTTAATCATAAGTTTCAGTTTTAAAGAGGCTTCTTAGATGATTGTAAAAGCAATAGCAAGCTTCCACAATCTACAGAAATCTTTCTACACTTGCTAACTATTACCCCAGATTGTAGAGGTAAGATCTTTATCCTATTGGAATTCAGCAATCCTACTACAAAGTGGGTATTGAAAGTTGTCATTCATATCTATAACTCTGTGTCAAACAAAAATAAAGAACAGGTTTCGATAGGAGAAGAAAAAGAGGATACTAGAGTCCTGGGGGCCTAAAAAGAGGTGTAGGAGTACAAATGTGAAGTGCAATATGGAAGGGAGAGGTGCTAAAAACAAACTTCAAAATTATGTTGTCTGCCATTTCAGATGAGATCTTCATATCATGGTGAAGTGGTGAATTCCTAGACTTATGCTAGTAACAATCTAGTTCTTCCATTCTTAAGAGTTTCCACAAGGTAGACAGCTGCTCTAAAGCTCTACAGACAAACTTACTTGGGACCTAAGTCTTGAAAACAAAAAAGTATGTTTTACTGAAACTTCAGGGAGAAGGCCAAAGAAAGTAAAACACAATTATCTATACTGAAATTTAATCCAAATGTTTAAGTTAAAACCTCTTCTCCCAGAACTAGTCCCTGCATCTTCATTCCCCAGTGAAGCAACAGTGAGATTTAAACTTCCTTCCTAGCCCATCTTCAGCTAAGAATTCTTGACTCCAGAGCCAATTCTTTCTCCTATGCCTGTAGGGGAAGAGAGGATATAAAGAAATAATAAAAGCAAAATGAAAAAGAGTGTTTTCTATATCTTTGACCACAATCAGTTTGGCTATTTATTTATAGAATCCCATAGGTAAAGGATAGATTAGACAGGTAATTCAAGATCTTAAATATTTTTGTCCAATTCTTTTGCAAGATCACATAAATTCTGAAATTCACACTTCTTTTGTATTCCTTGTTCCTGGAGGGGGGAGTATTGTGGTGAGGGGTGGGGAAGCTATTCCTCCCTCTGCTTAGAGAAAGCAGAGGATGGGACTGGAGAATTCCTCCCTTGTTTATTCACTTAAGGAAAGGTTTCAGGATAGCCACCTCACAAATTCCTGTCTGGATGTAGGATTTCATCATGTCCCCACTTTGAGTGCCCTCCTCCCTCAAACCTAATCTTTTTATCTGCTGTCCTCTTCCCATTAGATTGTGAGCTTCTTAGGATAGAGGGAAGGGAGAGCAGATCTGTTTTTTGCCTTTCTTTGTATCCCCAATACTTAGCAGAGTTTGCTGCATACTAGGTAATTACTAAATGTTTATTGACTAATTTATTGACTGACTGATATACTCAGGGCTTTTTTGTTTGTTTGTTTTTGTTTTTAGATGAAGCCTGCCTTGGGGTAGAATTAATTAGATTTGAGAAAGTTTTTTGCAACATTAATTATAACAACTGTAAGTTAGTGCAATTTTTTTCATACTTTATCTTATCTGCTACTCACAACAACCTTGTGATGTTTTCATCCCTATTTTAAAATATGAGGAAAAGGAGACAAGATAAAGGATTCTCTAAGAATTCCACAGTCAGCAACTAAAACAGAATATGAACCCATCTTCCTACTTGGAAGTTCAATATGCTATCCAAAATACTGTGCTCCATCTCCTTAGGATACAAGCATAGAAATGAAAATGATCAAGATTAATTTGTTGGTGATAATCATCAAAGTAATGGTAATGATGAGAATAAAGAGATAGAAGAAACATTCATTTTGCTGCTTAACTTTACACATAAGGAAGTTGCATCATGGTGAGGTTAATTGACTTGTCTAAGATCATACAACTAATAAGTGGCAGAGACAGGGTTCCAGCAACAACAATCCTCTTTCCTTAATATCACACTGCCTGTCCAGGAGAGCACTAATAAACAATGAGTTGATGAAAAACTTGAGGATTGCATTAAATTTACATTGAAGGGAGATTTACCAATTAGTAGCTCAGTTGATTGATTCATTTTTTTTATTAAGGATATGAACTATATGAAAACAATGAACAGATTCTTGGACTTGTTTTATTGTTGCTGTTGTTTAATTTCAGGATGCCTGAAGCTTTTTTTCTTACTAAGATCCTGCAAACTTGCTAAGATACACCAATTATTCTTTTGTTTAGGTCTTATCTATATACTCTTTCTCCAGCTTCTGCCTCAAATATACATACAAGCAGAGGTACACATATTATCAATATCATCATTACCATCACTAATTTCCATCTCTACTTTTTAGATATTGGTCCCATTAAAAAATAGAAAGGGAAGTGATGAGAATTATATGCATCCTCAAGGAAATCTCTGGATGCTCTACTTGGAGAAAACTGATATAACTGCAACCTCAGAGTTACAAGCTTATAGGTACTCTTGAAATTTTTCTGTCCTCTTATTGTCATGATAGACCCTGCCTAGGTGATGATATTCAGTCAATTAGTAACTTATTTTATACATATGCTACAGAAATCTGTCTGCCTCCTTCCTGGGTGAATCTCAAAGCTGTGTCCATCAGGGATGATCATATGATTATTTCCAGTATAGTCTCATTCCCTGGTTAATGAGGTATCCAAGTAAGGAAGGGAATAGAATTGATAGTTCCTCAGAAGACAAAAAATGATGCAAGTTCTCATGTCACTTCCACCCAGATAAGCGACCAGTACTTCTTTACTCTCATCAATTCATGAAACCACCATCTACAATTACAAGACTTAGTGTAACTCACAAGTTATAACTCAAAAGTTAGACATCATCAGTAGATATTTGGGCACCCTGTCATGCTATGCTTATTGGATGAAAATCTTGAAGAGGACATGAATGGACTAAGAAAGTGAACAAGGTCTTTGTCCCAGGGGGACTATGGAATGATCTCTTTATTACTTGGTCTTTTTAAGAGAGATAATTTAATGGAGTCCTGAGAGTGACAATGGACTGGCTGTGCCAAGAGCAATATGCCAAGAGCAATTCTTAAATTCAAAGAAATAAGAGCATAGTGTAATGAAGCTGGTTACAGATTTGAACTTTTTAATAGATAAATTGATTTTTCAAAGGAAAAAAAATGACAATACTATTTCCAGTCCCAAAGTGTGCCCATAACTATGTCTTGTGACTTCACAGATATATCACCATATGGAAGATTGGGCAAGATTACAGTCAAATGGTATTCACACATTTTTATGGGTTGTTATTGTTGTTCTTTTTTTAAATATGAGGAATCACGATACATTAAATATTTGATTTGGCAATGAATGTAAGAGGAATGAAAAACAATGATTACCTTCAAGAAGAACCATTGTGTTAGTGAGTTCTTTATAAGTTCATGATCAGATGCAAGTTGAGTGAAATAGTGCAGAATTTTGTTTTCTTTTGTAAATTCTATGCTTATTTTAATATAAACTGGGTAAGTATTACTTATATTAAGCAAAAAAAAAATATTTGCAATAATATAAAATCACAAATTTCCCAATTTATTAAGGAAAACTCCAAGTACACAAGTATGGTATAACACACTTTGTGAAAAATTACAACTGAACTATCTTCATTACTAGAAGAAAGATATCTCAAAAGCCACATCCTGTGGAGAATGCTTCAAGAACATTATTGAGATATGAGAAAGATAGAACATATTTCAGTGATAACCTTGACTATCTAAGGACAAAGGAATTATTACTACAGATACAATCAATAAATAGTTGCTTGTGTTTGAGGATAGATGATGAGGATAGATGATGATGGATGCTGCAAAAGAAGGCATAAGCCCCCCAAATTTGCCTAATTGTACAATATTATACCAGGAGGGGAAATTTCTTCCTGACCCCAGCTG
This sequence comes from Sarcophilus harrisii, assembly GCF_902635505.1. NCBI lineage: Eukaryota > Metazoa > Chordata > Mammalia > Dasyuromorphia > Dasyuridae > Sarcophilus > Sarcophilus harrisii. The sequence continues at coordinate 375,823,224 of NC_045426.1, read as the reverse complement.
GTGATCAGTTTATGCCCTGAAGTATGAGGCTTAATGATCTGTATCATTTTTATCATGTCACTGCAGATGTTATTCTTACTCATGTGAATGCCTAATCCTCTTGTCAGATACTTAGTATAACTCATTATTTCTACACTGTCTGAGGCGAATCCTTCACAGCCAGGGCTTCCAGATGGGGGTGCCATCTACCAGAAAGATCAATATGCAAATGTAAAAAAAAACCAATCATTTGGAATAATCAGATATAACTCAAGGGATATTTGAGGTATTCTATCAGGCTATAAGTTCCGCTAGAGATTTTTTATTTAATTCATCTTTTTGTCCTCTTCAGTGCATAGTAAAAGATCCTGTGAATAGTAAGGTATTCATTAAATGTTTAATGAGAAATTAAAAAAAAACTAAAAAAAAAAAAAAAAAAACATTGATTTACCAAAGCAGAGAACCTAAACAATGCATTGTTCAGGGAGAATTTAGAGTACTTACAATGGCCTCATCATTTGATGCATTTTTATACTTATTTACTTCCCTAATGTCCATGGGAATGGGGGAAAACAATATCACCACCAATTAATTATAAAGATCAAATACCAAAAGAAGGCAAGTGTTTAGAACTTCTGCAGATTAGATATACACATTGATGCCTAATTTCCTAGGGACTTTAGTATAGGGGAATTCACATATTCTTACAATTAGATTGTTGGAATTTGACTTCTGATTCCATCTTAGATAAAATATGTCATACATATTTGCAAGTATTTCTTCTAAGTTGTAACATGATGAAATAGCACCACAGAGGCATATGAGAGTTATTACATCTTTCGTAGTGCTATAAAAGTAAGGCACAGACAGGAGGTACCTCAGTCTGAACTTCAAACGAAACAACACTCCTTAGGACTAATTCTTATCAACATGATTTGCCATCATAATTGGACTGAAATGAGATCTCTAATTTCCGCCATTTACTTTCAAAGATAAAAATCTTCACCTAAGATCCACTAATTACTGAGAAAAACAGAGAGAATGGAAATTTTTAATATAAAAAACAAACAGATTCAAAGGGATTCTAAGACCTAGATCTTAGTTACCAGTTTCTTTGGAGTCATTCTATTCATATAGTCAAAAAAAGGGAGAATTCCTGATTTTGTTAATATAAAGATTTCTGGTTCTTCTGGATTTGCAATTACACCTTCAAAAATATTTACCATATAGACAATAAATATTTAGTCCTGAGTGTGTATAGACACAAAAAGATACATCAGGTCAATAGCTTTGTTGCCACTATCTCCCTGATTACTGATTCCACATGAAGGAAGGAATTGCCAGCTAAAGAGAAAGCTGTTCAATCACAAGTCCTGATTTTTTTCTTGCCAAAGGGGACTTCACAGTTATATTATTTTTTTAAACATTCATTTTCTATCTCGGCTTATTTTAACTACTCCCTCTCTGATCTGTTCTTGGATAAGTTCAGGATAGAGGAGATTGGTGACTACAGGATGTGTCTGTTTACTTATCAATAACAACAACAAAAAAAAGGGATTTTGGTAATGCATCATTGCTAGTATGCTGTAAGAATCAGATTTCCAGGGTAATGGACAGTATTAAATTACAAGCTCCTTGAAAGCAAGTATTGACAATTGTGTTATAGTAGAAAAAGTATTTATTGATGAAAAAGGCAAATTTGTGGTTCTTTTGATCCAGATCTCCCACTAATGAATTATGTAATCTTGGCTAATCCGTTAATTAACTTCTTTGTGTTACACTTTTCTCATTTATGAACTGAGAGATTTTAACTGGGTAACTACCTTTAAGATTCAACTTATCTATGAATGGTTGTGTTCTGCCATCACTCAGTTTATGCAATAAATTACCAATGTGTTAGAAGTAATTCTGTCTACAGGAGTATTTCTCAAAGGAAAAAGAGACTAAGCAGAAGAACCAAGACTCAATTCACATTCTAGGCAGGCAATGATTTACCATAGTTTAATAATGTGTGACCAAGATATAACCACAGATAACCACTGATGATATATTGGCACGGGAGACACAAAATGGATGATCCCTATCATCAGTTCAATACCAATGGCCAGTAGTTCATCATGCTTTAACAAGACTAATGCTAGATAAAATAAAATCAAAGTGGTAATTGTAAATTTGAGATTAGCTCTCCCATAATGTAGTGATTCACCATTCCAGTATGTTTAAACAATCTTAATGCATTGTGAGGTCTGCTTCTGTGGTTTCCAAACCATATGACACACCTAATAAAACTGCTTAGCAAAAATATGCATTACTACAGAACTTCTGTAATTAAATACGTTTATTATAATAGGTTTACAATTTGCTGGAGCTCTGAGTGCTAGTCTGTGTAATTAATAATGAAACGTGTTTTAATGAACATTTATTAGCAGTATGAAATACAAATATCTTGTAGATCAGCCACCATCTAGAAAAACTTCATTTATTCCACAAGATTAAAAAGCCTTGTGTTAATAATATCAGCTTTGCAGTCTCAACAACTCAACAATCTACTCACTCAGTATCATAAAAACTCATTAATTTGGACCCTCTTCATTTGAAATTGGTGACAATTCAGATGTAGCTGGACTGTTTACCACTTCAGAATCTGTGGAAAATGACAAAATCTTAGAACTAGAAAGAAATCTAATAAATATTTAATCTAACCACAAAGAGGTAAAGTTATATGCACTATTTCACACAGCTAGACAGTTATAAAACCCAGGAAAGTGTTATTGTTGTTGTTGTTGTTGTTGTTGTTGTTTTTAACAAATTAACCATGGAAATATCACTACAAAGGAAAATGTTTAGCAGTACTTGAGAGAATCTAATTAAAATTAGTTCCATAGTTATATTACACTTCTAATTTCTATGGGGAGAGATTATTTGGGGAAAAGATCAGATGTAAGACAAATTAAAAAAAGGAGACAAAATTGTCTAAATTATTGGGAGGGTTTTCTGTGTTGTTAAGAGGCTAGACTTTTGCATTTGGGGAAGAAAAATTGGGGAAGATTCAAGAAAAAAACAGAGATACATGAGATTTTGGAGGGGAAAGGATAAAGTTCAAAGAAAGGTACGTAAGCTGAAGGAGAAAGCAACTTACATAAAAAAGTAGGAAATGGAAGCGTAGGGTCAAGGAAGTGAAAGAATCTCAGAAGGAAGAGAGTAACTTTAATTGAAGGAAGAGAAAGGTATTAAAGGGAAGGAAGGAACAAAGGAAAAATAGGAGATGAAATAAAGGAGGAAGAGACAAGTCTTTTTGACATTTTAAAGAAGTTAAATTGTTAAGGCATGGAAACAATAAGAGAAGGGAAACAAAGTTGGGTATGAGCTGTCAAGGTGCTATTGAATAACTGAGGAAATGAAGACAATGTATTAAAAGATGCTACACACATCTAATTTATATTTTAATATATTTAACATCTACTGGTCATCCTGCCATCTGAGGGAGGGGGTGGGGGGTAAGAGGTGAAAAATTGGAACAAGAGGTTTGGCAATTGTTAATGCTGTAAAGTTACCCATACATATAACCTGTAAATAAAAGGCTATTAAATAAATAAATAAAAGATGCTATACACACACACACACACACACACACACACACACACACACAAACATACACTAGCTTCTCCTAGCAGTATTGCAAGAGAGCAACTTACTAGGAAAAAATGACAAGGACTGAGGAACTCACTTTCATCAAGTATGAAGAGGAAGGAAATTTTTCCTGTCACTGAACAGAACATTCAATAGTTATATTTCTATTCCTGTCATGTCCAGTTTAAAATGTAGGTTGGTTATAATCTTATAAACTAAAAGGAAGAACTTTGAGAAGCACCCTTCCACTCTTCTGATTATCAAGGGAGAAACTGACATATTTTAAGGGAATGGTTTCAGTATAAAAGCAAAGAAGAAAAAAATATGAAAAAAATAAACCTACGTCAAAAGGTGGAGGAATCCCTGAAACTAAGGATACTCTGCAAAAGAAAGTGTGTGTAGGCTTCCAGAAAAAATAATAAGCTCCATAGATGTCCTCAGGCAAGAGATTAACCAAAAAGAATCAGAGCAAGAAAAACCAAGAAGGGGATGTTGATTCATAAATTAGTAAAGGAGAACTAAGGCAGTTGTTTGTCAACCTGATAAAAATGTTTAAAAAGTATATTTTCTTTCTGAGGCATATACCTAAAATAAGAAAAAGAATATCCTAATTCTCATCAAATTAGCTAATATCCAGTTCTGGTGATTTTTTTCACAATGAAATTAGGAGAAACCTAGAAAGTATTGTTAAAGATGACAACATCTTGGGCAAGACTATTGACCGTGTAATAGAAGGCAAGAACTTCAAAAAAAGGGCCATTTGGAAAAAGAGGGAAAAGCAAAAATCTATCAATTACCAATTATGTATGCTAGTTCCTGTGCTGGGGTCTATATATTAGAAAATATCTGAGTGAAGACCAATGGAGACAGGAGAAGAGAAAGGGGAAGTAGGTGATTAACATCAGAATGTATTTATCATCAATGAGTAAAAGATAAAATAATCAAGAATTTTACAGAAGAGATCAAAAGTCTGAAGTCACAAAGGCATGATAATAGAGTTGGATACAGCCTCAATTATCCAGCACACAGCCTTACTTATACAGAGATATGATCATAGATTTAGACTAGATTTCATCAATTAACAGGCTTTTATGAATCATCTATTCTGTGCTGGACAATACAGTCAGATTGGGAGATATAAAAATGAAAATAAAACAATTTTATTTTCAAAAATATACTTTACTAGGGAAAGGTACTTTATGATTACAGAGGAGATCAAGATAAATTTTGTCATTAGCTAACAGATTGCCAACAGTTTGGGGAGATACAGTCACACTATTCAATAAGAATACACATGCCATATGGAGAGCTCAATATTTTTGTGTAAAGTGTTACCTATTCCAGAAAGTCTTCCATGCCTTTATCAGCCTAGTAATAATAACTAGAATTTCAATAGCATTTTAAGGTTTGAGAAGTATTTCTTACCATCTAGGAACTCCTATATTATATATTTTCTGTGCTGTTAATTAAACATTTAGTCATGTCCTGCCTTGTATCTATTTTATTATGTTAGGGAGGCCTCCTTTCTATTCCCAATGCCATCACCCTGGTAAGAGGTTTTCATTATCAACTGACTATACTAGTTTAATAATCTTCTGATGATCCTTTCTTAGTCTATTGAATCCATACATCATTCCACCATGCAGCCTGCTAGCAAATAAATATTCCATTTACATAAATATGATCAAATTAACCCTTCTCTAAAAATTAGTATAGTTATTTTAGTGTGTTGCTATTTATGTTGCTATTATTTTTATTGTTGCTAAAATTAAACTAAATAGTATCTACAGCATTACCATGAAATATCTTTCTATAAAATACCATCAAAAATAGAAATGAAATTATAATGACATGACTTATTCTTGATAAAGTCACTACATCTTGAGATCAATGTTCCTTCTCTGTGACATTGTCACTACCCAATGCTTTCATCATACATTCTAGAATGATGTCAGTAATCAAAATCAAGTTCAATATCTTGAACTTTATCTTTCTTTTTTTTTTAAAAAAAAGAATATTTTTATTTCTTTATTTCTGAATCATTTTTCTGGTTTGCTGGTATTTTCCAAAGACAGTAGCTCAGTAATCACTATAAGATATAGTTCATCTGTTCTTGTTATAATAAATTGTCTACTATGCCCAAGACAGTATACTAGACCCTGGGGATTGAAAGAGAAAAGTAAAATATGGCCATTGTGTTCAGAGTTCTCAGCCTCTACTGAGAGAGAGAGAAATAATGTGTATACATAAATATATTTGTGAATATATATATATATATGTGCATATGTGTATATACTGATAAGTTATATAGGTGTATATATTATTTGTATATATATACACATAACTATGGAAGAAATTATAATATTTATGAAATTAGTGGGTGTGAGGGGTGAGGAAGAGTGGAGACAAGAATGATGCTGAGGGTGAAGCAAAGATTATTTACCCAGGTTACTATAAGGATTATTGGTACTCTTGACAAAAAGACAGAAGTTCAGAAAAGGAATGGCCTAGGATTTATATAATGCTTTGAGATTTACTAAGAATTTTACACACACTGTCTCATTTGACTTTCACAGGAATACTGTGAGGTAAAGGATATCATCACACCCATTTTATACCTAAATAAAGTAAACATAACATAACTTAGTTACTTCCCCAGGACAAGGCAACTAATGAGATTTTGAGGAAGAATATAAACCTGTGTGTGTGTGTTTTCCAACACAAAATTCATCATCACTCCATCCTTTATTTTAGTTTTCAAAATAAATGTCGATGGTTTCCACACAGCTCTACCTGTGATTAGGTTCTGTGTTTTTAGTTTTTCCTTTGAATTACTACATGCATGCACACTTTATTCTAAAAATTTACTTATTATTTTCCATTTAATTACAATGTATTTAATCCTAATAGAGATGGAAATAACTATATCTCTATATGTAAATATATATTATTGTTGTTGTTATTCAGTCTTTTTCCAGTCCTCTCTGACTCTTTGTGATCCTATTTGGGGTTTTCTTGCCAAAGATAGTAGAATGTTTTTTCATTTCTTTCTTCAACTCATTTTATGAAGAAACTGAGATAAATAGAATTAAGTGACTTGTCCAGAGTTACACAGCTAGTAACTACCTGAGACCATATTTCAATTTAGAAAATGAGTCTTCCTAACTCCAGACCTGAAACATTATACATTTTGCCACCTCGCTTTCCTAGCTGCATATAAACATGCAATTCACATGCATACACACATATGAGCATGTACACATGTAACAATGCATTATGCAATCTGTTGTTTATACATGTGCATATATCTAAATATAGATACCTGCATATTCATATATACACATATATGTGTATATGTGGGCATATGTGTGCCCACATACAAGTATAGGAACCTGTATATAAGGATACATGCATGTAACATGCATGTCCACACATAATATATATAGTCTTCTCAATTAAACTTTATACCTGTGGAGGGTAGTAATTATATATTTTGCTTTTCTGAATTCTCAGTACATAACACAGAACTAATCTTATTATTGCTATCCAATAAATATAGGATCCTGGAATGAAATAACAGATAGATAGATGAACCAATGAAATCTGAACATATCTCAATCTATGATTACACTAATGGTATGATAAAAGAATGAAATTAATGAAAATGTAAAGAATTAGTGAAGGGATCTTAGATTTTACTTTGAAAATCAAGAGCCAATGTTAGAACAAATAGTGAAATAATATGAAAACCTTATATTTATGAAATTATGAAATGAAATGAAATATGTTTTCACTGTGTATAGCTATTCTAGACTTCAGAATCTTGTTTCTGGCCTGCTGTACTTGGGAACTCATCTTATTCCCTCCTGCATAGAATTTAAGGATGGTTAATCTAGTCAATCTTGGAGCCTGCTCCCTGTTCTACCTGTGTGGAATTTCAGGTTCTGCATTTTTAATTTTTCCTCAAAATTACTACTTTCATATATACATTTCTCTATAGGAATTGAGTTAGTGGTCATGAAATCTTATGTGTATAAAACTTTAATATTTACTAAGGTCCTTGCATTTAGCTGATTCCTCCCTTCCTATTTAGTTCCTCCTTGTATTTCTAAATCACAGACAAATACACACATATACACACACACACAGAGACACATAAACAATCAACAAAAAACCAAACTAAAGATATTGTTGCTGTAGCGCTGATGGAAAATGCTGAACCAACTACTCCGTCTTGTGTGGGTCTCCCTCAGGGATAATGGCATGCAGAACCACTAGCTTCTTGGCACGACCTTGAGCAAATCATTTATTCTGCATCTGTGTTTCCCCATCTGTAAAATGGAGATGATTTGAGGACCCTTCATCCCTTCCAATGTATTTGGGGGGATTAATTATTGAATGTTTATGAGATTTTTGAAGATGACAAGTGCTATATAAATGCTAATTGTTATTATATAAAGTATAAGATCATTATTGCTACTTCCCTTGGAATTCTAAGTAGGATGGGAATGGCAAGTTAGGCTGATAACCCTGCACAGGAAAATCACAGCCTATATTCTAAAATACACACTGATTAATGATAATGAAATATGTCTTCCAGCCAATATATTTAACATTTCATTCTGAGTGATGACCTGTCCTTTGCTTTGACTGAAATATATTTATTGAAATGGTTATAAGGGGAACAATCTAGATAAAACAAGCTATGACCTTGGCACAAGCTCAAGAAAAGCCCAGCCTGGACTGAGACCTGTTGAGGAATCTAAGGTTTAATTGACTTTTGTTGGGTCTCCTTGTCAGAAAATCATTTCAATTTTAGGTTTGACCTTCCCTTTTTATGAAATGAGGCTGACATGATGATTAGGTGGAGTTCACTCAGAAGGGCACATTGTAGAGACTGGAATAGTGGAAATATGAGTTCTAATCCTTTCTATTTAATTAATTATTTTTGCAAATACTTACTTACGTAAATGTCTAAATTCCCCTGAGCCTTAGTATCCTTTGTTATAAAATAAAGGTATTAGATAATATGATCACTAAGGCTCATTCCAGCATTAAATGTATATTCTTATGATCTTAGTATGTGCTTTAGTCCTTCCATTCTCTCTGGCTTTTAATTTTGTCAGCAACTGTATGAGGACTTTGGTAAAGATGATTCCAAAGATTTCTTTCAGTTCTAAGATTAGAATTTAGTTTAAGTTCAGATAAACCAGCTGATTACTTAAAAGTCTAGCAAGGGATGGATTATATAATTGAAGATCAAGTGACTGCTGAAAAAGAGAAAACTAATGAATGTAAAGAGATGATGCAAAATGATATCTAAGACACAGAGAAACAAATTTTTCAATTTAAACTTATTATATGAACAAAGATAGATTGTTTGGTATTTGAATTTGAAGTATATGCACATGTGTAGGGATATTAATATATTGCTTTTGTAGATTACAGCAGCAAGAGCACAAATTACCTTCATATCCCAGTTATATTCATTTTATTTGTGAAAATGTTTATTTCATGTAATAGAAACTATGTTTTTATTGAAAATTAAAAGGATATGAACAGACAATTCTCAGATGAAGAAATTGAAATAATTTCTAATCATATGATAAGGTTTTCTAAATCACAATTAATTAGAGCAATACAAATTAAGACAACTCTGAGGTACCACTACACACCTCTCAGATTGGCTAAGATGATGGGCAAAGATAATGATGAATGTTGGAGGGGATGTAGGAAAACTGGGACACTGATACATTGTTGGTGGAACTGTGAATGGATACAACCATTCTGGAGAACAATTTGGAACTATGCTCAAAAAGTTATCAAACTGTGCATACTCTTTGATCCAGCAGTGTTACTATTAGGCTTATATCCCAGAGAGATCTTCAAGGAGAGAAGGGGACACACATATGCAAAAATGTTTGTGGCAGATCTTTTTGTATTGGCCAGAAACTGGAAACTAAGTGGATGCCCATCAGTTGGAGAATGGCTGAATAAACTGTGGTATATGAATGTTATGGAATATTATTGTTCTGTAAGAAATGACCAACAGGATGAATACAGGGAGGCCTGGCGAGACTTACATGAACTGATGCTGAGTGAAATGAGCAGAACCAGGAGACATTATATACAGCAACAAGACCAATCTATGATTGATTCTGCTGTCCGTGGTTCTCTTTTACAATGAGATGATTCAGTCCAGTTCCAATGATTTTGTGATGGAGAGAGAGGACTGTGGAAACTGAGTGTGGATCACAACAAAGCATTTTCACTCTTTTTGATGTTGTTCACTTGCATTTTGTTTTCTTACTCATTTTTTTTTCCTTTTTGATCTGATTTTTCTTGTATAGCAAGAGAATTGTATAAATGTTTACACATAGGATTTAACATATATCTTAACATGTATAATATATATTGGATTGCTTGACTTCTAGGGAAGATGGTAGGGGATGAGAAAATCTGAAACACAATGCTATGCAAAGGTCAATGTTGAAAAATTATTCATGTACATGTTTTGTAAATAAAAAGCTTTATGAAGAAAAAAAAAAACAGAAAAGAGCTGTAAACTGATCCAACCCTTCTGGAGGGCAATATGGAACCATGTCCAAAGATTATAAGATCATGCATACTTTTTGATGCAGCAATACACTAATAAGTCTGTATTCCAAAGAAATTTTATAAAGAGGAAAGGACACATAAATACAAACTATTTTAGCACCTTTTTGGTGTTAGCAAAGTATTGGAAATTGTGCAGATGCTCATTAATTGAAGAATGGCTGAAGAAGTTGTGGTTTATGAATAAAATACAAAAAAAATTTCAGGTCCTTTGTGATGATTGTTAGGTTAAGAATTATTTCCCTACTAATTCTAATAGATGTGATAGAGAAAAGCCAACTGTACCTAGAGAGGATTACAGAGACTGAACATGGATCCCAACATAGCATTTTTCACCTTTTTGTTGTTATTTGCTTGCTTGTTTTTTTCTCTCTTTTTTTCCCTTTTTGATCAGATTTTTCTTGTGCACCTTGATAAATGTGGAATTGCACATGTTTAACCTATATTGGATTACTTGCCATTTAGGGGAGAGGATAGGTGAGGAAGGAGGGAGAAAAATATGGAACACAAGATTTTTCAAGGGGGAATGTTGAAGACTATCTTTACATATATGTTGAAAAATAAAAAAGCTATTATAAAAAAGGAAAAATGAATTATCTCCCTAACCATGGAATTGAAAATGACAAATGTTAGAGGTGATCTAGAAAAACTGGGATATTAATTCATTATTGGTGGAACTGTAAATTGATCCAACCATTTTGTAGTACAAATCTGTAATTGTCCCCAGAATTATAAAATTGTGTAGACCTTTTGACCTAGCAAATACCATTATTAGGTTTACTTCTCAAGCTGATTAGGGGAAAAAAGGAAAAGACCTTATATGTTATAAATTATTTATATCAGCTCTCTTTGTAATGACAAATAATTGGAAATTGAAGGGATGTCCTTCAATTGAAGAATGGCTAAACAAATTGTGGTACATGGTTGTGATGGAATACTACTAAAAGATAAGAAATGGTGAGTTGGTTTGCTTTAGAAAAATATGGAAAAACATATGAAATCATGAATACTGAAATAAACAGAACCAAGAGAATATTGTATGCAGAAAAAGCAATATTGTTCTAACAACTTTGAATGACTAAGTCATGTTGAGTATTATGTACTCAAACACTTAAATCAACTACCAAGGATCCATGAAAGAAGATATCCAGAAGATAAGAAGACAAACAGAACTACATATAGTATGGTTTTACAACTTTTTTCTGTGTAATGGTAAGTTTTTAGATGGAAGGTTGGGGAAAGAGAAATAAGAAAATAAAATGAAAAATGAATATCAGGGAACCAAAGAAAACTTAGAAGGAACTACAGAAAAACAGAGTTGTTTTGAAAATGATGTGTAGTATTGATTATATCCATTTCAAAAAGTAATTACAGTTATAGTTTTTTAAATGTTAATTATTGAATTCTAGAATAAATCAAATGATCACAGTGAAAACATATGCATATATGTGTGTGATTGGGTGAGGAAGGCATGTAAGAGAAAATTGAGGCAATATAAAAAAATAAGATATCAATAAAATTTATTTTAAAAGTTTTGAATATCTCAGTATAATCTCAATTTATTTTATTATTTAACAATGTCACAATACATGTATGTATATATACTATAAATGTACACATATTTTAGACATTTTAGATCCTTTCTAATACATTGTTAGGTAAAGAATAATCTTACAAGCCACAAACATGGAAAGTACATCAAACCATTCTCCACAAACACTGATAGGGAATGGAATATTTATATTTAATTGCGTATCTATTTATGTTTTTTTTAATATCCATTTCAAATTTCTTTTATATATATATATATATATTAGTGTATATGTATGTCTACGCTCCCTCATTATGAACTCAGTTATCTAGCATTACATGTGTATTATTCATGCATTATGCATTTATATACATACAGATATGTTTGTATATATATACATGTATAAATATATATTTATTTATACATTTCATGCATACAGTTCATTCTGAGAGCATTCATTGAATCACTGAGCATACAAATGAGAGATAAGAAATCAGAGTGAAAACATTTCTCAAAAAAATAAAAATCATATGTTCATATGATCATAGGATTGGAGCTGGAAGGGGTCCTCAAAGTCATTCAGTTCAAATCTTTATTTTATAGACAAAGAAATTGAGGCCTAGAGAGATCAATTCCATAAACTAAAGTAGTGCATTTTATGTTTTTAAAAGCTCCCAAAGACCCCCATGTAGATAATGTTTGTTCTTTTTTCATATAATTATAAAGAGCCTGCATATCTAACCTTCAAACTTGCAACATATTTGAAGCCAAAAAAATTAGAAGAAGGAACTGCTACGAACAGACATGCTGACAGCAGTAAGAAGCAATCACAAGCATCCTGACAGTGATGGAGGATACAGATAAACTAGAAAAAAAAATAAACACAGAACTCAAAAAGCACAGCAGGATGAGGTCATTTGTTTCTAGGGGGCAACTAGGTCTACATATTTCACAAAGCCCTGAGGTCTTTACTCCATTACAGCACAGTACACTAATTATAGCTCACACTGATGCATCTTTTTTTTTTCTGTGTGGCTTGCAAAGCTTTCAATATATTATCTCATTTGATCCTTACCACCACCTTATGAGGTAAGATAATGTAAGTATTATTATTCCTCTTTTATACCAAAAGAAATTGAAGCTTAGATGAGTTTAAGTAACATGCCCAAGGTCCCATAGAGAGGCAGAAAGAAAGACTTGGAACTCAAAACTGCATCTTCTGACCCCAAAGCCTGCACTGCTCTCCATGTTACTGCTTGCCTGAATAATTGATGTTCCTGAGGATGACCCTTAGTCATCAAGAAAAGTTTGCATTCTGCACAGTATGCACTTGGAAAGAGATGAACCCACCATGATACAGTTTGGAAACCTAACAACCTGTTATCAACCTAAAAACAAATTTATAGTGCTAAAGTAAGGTAATGGGAAATGAATCTGGGAAATGAATTTTCTTACTGCTGAAGGTAGGAATTTACAGGAAAGAAACAATTCTTTGGTTTGAGAATGAGAGAAATGGCAAATATGAGAGCACCAGAAGAAATGACCCAAACCCCATCTAGAAGATAATCATATCATAAAGGGGGTTGGATAGGTGGGCCCCATCCCTACAAGAAGGTGCATGGTATAGTACTATATGGTACAAAGGAAAAACTTTGGGTCCAAAGTTCATAACTTCAAATCTCATATTTGCCATACATCCACCTTGCAATATGGAGGAAGTCATTTAACCTCTATAAGCTCCAATTTCCTTAACCAGAAAATTGAGGGTTTTTCTTCAGTTTTTAATAAGTGATCATCTTATAATGAGAGGCAAGCATTTGAGTTATAATAATTAAAGCAATCTGAATAAAGATCAGTAAAGTTTGAAGAAAGAGACACAACATCATCCAGGTAGAAGTGTTCATTGGCAAATCCACAAATAAAATCTAAGATTCTGGCCAACTGAACTCCAGAAGAACTATTAGACTAGGGAATAGGGATCAGATGGAGGAGATCCAGGGAATCAGAGCTGCCAGACCTGATGGTTTCTTTGTTCAGTAGCCATAGCTATTTGTATCTGGATATATGGCCGACTTCCCTTCCCTTCACCTACCTTTCCCTGCATTCTCTTTCTGCTTAATGAGCTTTATCTGTTCTATGAGCCAGCCATGAAAGATTCATTTACAGAGGGCTCTAGATAGCTGAGGGTTTAGTCTATGTATTGATATAATAAACAGCTGAATTTATTTTTTGTAACCAGAAAGCACAATGTAAATAGAAGCTTATTAAAGTGTACCCTCATGACAATTAGAGAATGGGACTATATAAAATAGGTGATAATTGTGCAGACAGTAAGTACAAAAAGAGTTAGAGAAAAGAAAGCTTATTTTTAGGCAATTGAACCAGTTAAAAAGAATACTTTTCCAGGCCTAATTCTCTTTCTAAATGTAATTCCTAATATGATGAGGAAATTAAAATAAGAAATTTTCTTATTTTCAGGTCTACTTTCTTGAAATATATAACTGTCTGTTTCTCTTCAGACAGACTCAGGTGACCAGGGCCTTCCCCCACTGAGTCCTCAGCAATGTTAGCTTCAGACAAGTTTCATTATTCTTACATAAAAAGCCTGAGGCAAAGTGAGAAAAGTAAAATGCCCTCTGATTTAGAATGAATTTCCTCATTTCTAGTCCTCCAATGGATCTGTGATCTTCTTTATCTATATATTCCATCAAAAGATAAAGATTTCAGGAGCCAAGATGGTGGAGAGAAGGCAGGAAGTTGCCTGACTTTTTCCTGTTTCACTCAGAAATAACAAATCAAGTCTCTAAATGAATTCTGGAGCAACCAAAACCACAAAAAGATGAAGTGAAACAATTTTCCAACTTAAGATAACTTAGAAGAACTTCAGGAAAGATCTATCTCATTTATGTATAAAGGTTCTTAATCAGAGTACAGATCAACAAATGAGACTCCACAGTTCTGGTTCAGCAGTGGAAGAATGCCATCTATATGGCTTCCAGCCCGGCCCAGAAGGCAAAATTACCATTCCTGGAACTGGCACAACAAGTATGACAAGACCTGGCCACCCCAGTATAGTGAGCAAGCCGCTAGCATTCATAGCCCCTGTGCAAGAAGCTTGGGACAGTGCCCCTTGTACTCCTAGGGCAAAGCTCAACTTTAAAAGTAACAAAATAGGCAAAAATTAGAAAAGAGCCATGACCATAGACAGCTACTATGGCAGCAGGGAAGACCAAAAGAGAAATTCAGAAGAAAATAACAATGACAAAATTGCTACATGCAAAGACTCAAAGGAGAATACACATTGGTCTCAAGCCTAAAAACCCTTCTTGGAATAGCTTAAATGTAATTAAAACAAAACAAAACACAGGACATAGAAGAAAAATTGGAAAGGGGAACCAAGATGGCTGAGTTATTATGGTGTAAAGAAGATCAAAACACACTGAGAAGAAGAAGACAAAATCAAAGCTCCTCCATCCAAAGCTTCTATATATATATATATATGAATTGATCTCACCTGAAAATCAAGTAAGAGAGATAGAGGGAAAATTAGGAAAGAGAGGATGAGAATGATGCAATAAAATATGAAAAATAAATCAACAGCTTAGGAAAGAAGATACACATACACTCACAAAGAAAATATTGAAGGAAATAACACCTTAAAAAGCAGGCAGGGTCAAATGGTAAAAGAGATACAAGACAATGAGGAGAAAATGTCTTCAAAAGCACAATTCATCCCAAAAATGAAATACAAAAATTCCCTGGAAGAGGGAAAAAACTCTTTAAGAAATATAATTGGCCAAATGGAAAAAAGTGGTACAAAAGCTCACTGAAGAAAATAATTCCTTAAAAATTACTATTTAGCAAATGGAACCTAGTGATTTTATGATAAATTAAGAAATAATAAAACAAAACCAAAGGAATTAAAAAGAGAAGACTGTGAAATACCTCTTTGGAAAAACAACTGACCTAGAAAAAAATTGAAAATAAGAAAACTATTGAACTGATAATCAAAACAGAGTTGATTTTATGGCAAAATAAATACAATAAAATAGATAAGCTTTTGATTAATTTAATTTAAAAAAATAAAGAAGAAAAATCACCAGTAACAAAACTTACAAAAATTATATGATGCAATAGATGCAGAAGGAGTTTTTGACAAAATACAGCCTACATTCTTATTAAAAACACTAGAGAGAAAAGGGGCTATGAAGTTTCCTTTAAAATGATAAGTATTATCTACTTAAAATCAACAGTAAGCATTATACATAATGAGGATAAGTTAGAAGCATTACTAATAAGGTCAAGGGTTAAACAAGGATGGTTTTATATTTTTAAATATTCACCACTATTATTCAATGCTGTACTAGAAATATTAAATTTAGTTAATAGCTAAAAGAAGAAAAAAATTAAAAGAATTTGAATATGCAATACAGAAACAAAACTATCACTCTTTGTAACTCATATGACAGCATTCTTTGAGAATCCTAGAGAATGAACTGAAAAACCATTTGAAAAATGAACAGCTTTAGCAAAGTTGCAAGATATAAAACAAACCCATATAAATCAACAGCATTTCTATATACTGCTAACAAAGACAAGCAGCAAGAGATAGAAAGAGAGATTCCATTTAAAATAACTAGACAAGATAAACTCTAAATATACCATCATATCATCTGCAAAGAGTGATAATTTGGTTTCCTCATTACATACTCTAATTCCTTTAATCTCGTTTTCTTCTGTTATTGCCAAAGCTAATATTTCTAATACAACACCGAATAGTAAGGGTGATAGGGGACAATCTTGTTTCATTCCTAATCTTATTGGAAATGGTTCTAGTTTGTATCGACTACATATAATGCTTCCTGATGATTTTAAATAGATGCTGCTGATCATTTTAAGGAAAAATCCATTTATTGCTATACTCTTTATTATTTTTTAAGGAATGGATGTCAGATTCCATAAAAACCTTTTTTCTTCATCTATTGAGATAATTATATAACTTTTGTTAGTTTGGTTATTAAGATAGTCAATTATGCTAATAGTTTTCCTAATATTGAACCAGCCCTGCATTCCTGGCATAAATCCTACTTGGTCATGGTGTATTACCCTGGGGATGACTTTCTGTAATCTCTTTGCTAATATTTTATTTAAGATTTTTTCATCAATATACATTAGGAAAATTGGTCTATAATTTTCTTTCTCTGTTTTCACCCTACCTGGTTTTGGTATCAGCATTATATTTGTATCATAAAAGGAATTTGTTAGGACTTCTTATTTCCTTATTTTTCCAAATAGTTTGCTTAATATTGGAATTAATTGTTCTTTAAATGTTTCATACAATTCACATATAAATCCACCTGGCCTTCAAGATTTTTTCTTAGGGAGTTGATTAATAGTTTGTTCTATTTCTTTTTTCTAAAATGGTTCTTTTTAAGTAATTTATTTCCTCTTCTGTTAATGAACAATGTATATTTTTGTAAATGTTCCTCCATTTTACTTATATTATCAAATATATTGACATATATTTGAGCAAAATAACTTCCTAATTATTGCTCAAATTTCCTCTTCATTGGTGAAAAGTTCTCCCTTTGCATTTTTGAAACTAACAATTTGATTTTTTCCTTTCCTTTTTGTAATCAAATTATCTAAAGATTTATCTAGTTTTTCATAAAACCAACTCAATTTTATTTATTAATTCAATAGTTTTCTAATTTTCATTTTATTCATCTCCCCTTTTATTTTCAGAATTTTAAATTTGATATTTAATTGAGCATTTTTAATTTGTTCTTTTTCTACCTTTTTTAGTTGTGAGCCCAATTAATTGATAATCTCTTTCTCTATTTTATGCAAATAAGCATCTAGTGATATAAAATTCCCCCTAATAATCACTTTGCATCCCACAAAGTTTGATGTTTTATCATTATTGTCATTTTCTTGGATGAAGTCATCAATTGTATCTATGATTTGTTGTTTTAGCCATTCATTTCTTCAGATTAGATTATTTAATTTCCAATTAATTTTTGGTCTATTTTCCTTGGCCTTATAGTGCATGTGATTTTTATTGCATCATGATCTGAAAAAAAAATTGCTTCCTTTTTGCATTGGATTTTGATGCCCTAAAACATGGTCAATTTTTGTGAAGGTTCCATGTACTAGTGTGAAAGAAGTATATTCCTTTATGTCTTCAATTTTCTCAAAAGGTGTATTATACCTAACATTTTTTAGAATTCTATTCATCTCCTTAACTTCTTTCTTAACTATTTTGTGGATCAATTTATCTAGTTCTGAGAGAGCAAGCTTGAGATTCCCTGCTATTACAGTTTTGCTGTCTAATTCTTCTTACAGGTCTCTTAACTTCTCTAGGAATTTGGATGCTTTACCACTTGGTGCATATATGTTTAGTTCTGATATTACTTCATTGTCTATGGCACCTTTTAGTAGGATGTAGTTTCCTTCCTTATCTCTTTTCATGAAATTAATTTTTGCTTTTACTTGATCTGAAATCAGAATCACTACACCTGCCTTTTTTACTCCACCTGAAGCATAATAAATTCTGATCCAGCCCTTTACCTTCACTCTGTATATATTGCTCTGCTTTAAATGTGTTTCTTGTAAACAATATATTTTAGGATTATGGCTTTTATTCCAGATTGCTGTATGCTTCTGTTTTATGGAAGAGTTCATCCCATTCACATTCATAGTTAAAATAACTTATTCTTATTTGCTGCCATTTTATTTACCCCACATTATGCTTTTCTCTTCCCTTTCCCCTTTCTCTCCTCCCAAGTATTTTGCTTCTGATTACCACCTCCCTCAAACAGCAATCCACCTTTAGAGTCCTTCCCACTTTTTTACACCTTTCCCCTACTACTTCTTTTTTCCCTTCTATTAGCCTTCCCCTTTCTTTTTCCCTTTCCCTTCCCACTTTCCTATAAGGTGAGACAAGTTTCTCTATAATACCAAATATGTCTAATATTCATCCTTTGAGCTAAAACTGATGAGAGTAAGATTTACAATGTTCATTGCCCTGTCTTCTTTCCCTCAATTATAATAGGTCTTCTTTGCCTCTTTGTGAGATGTAACTTCTCTTTTTTTTACCTCGTTTTTCCTCTTTTTCCAATATAATCTTTTTTCTACCTCTGTTTTTTTATATTATCATAATAAAATCAAATTATAACCACAGTCTCTAAGTATAGTTATAACAAAAATATAGTTCTCAAGAGTTTTTTTTTCCTTTTTACCTTTTTATATTTCTCTTGACTTATGTGTTTAGAGATCAATTTTTTTGTTCAGCTCTATTCTTTTCATCAGAAATAGATGACATTCACATGTATCACTGAATGCTCATTTTCTTCCTTGAAAGATAATGCTAATTTTAGCTGAATACCTTATTCTTGTCTGTAATCCAAATTTCCTTGCCTTTTGGAATATCAGATTCCAGGCCTTGTGAAGCTGCCAGTTCCTGGGAAATCCTGATTGTGGATCCTCAGTATTTAAATTGTTTCTTTCTGGATGTTTGCATTTATTTTTCCCTTGGTTCAATAATTCTGAAATTTATCCACGTTATTCCTTCGAGTTTTCATTTTGGGATCTCTTTCAGTAAGTGATTGGGGAATTCTTTAAATGCTATTTTATCTTCAGATTCCAGGACATCAGGGCAGTTTTCCTTTATGATTACCTGTAAGATCATGTATAAGTTCTTTTTTTTCATCATAGTTTTCAGGAAGTACAATAATCCTTAGATTGTCACTCCTAGATCTATTTTCCAGTTCAGTTGTTTTTCCTAGGAGGTATTTCATATTTTATTCTATTTTTTTGGTTTTGTTAGATTCTTGAAGTCTTATTGAGACATTCACATTCATTTGTTCACTTCTAATTTTTAGTGTATTATTTTCTTCAGTTACCTTTTTTAGCTTCTTTTGTATTTGGCCAATTGAATTGTTTTGTTCATTGCATGTTTTTTTTTTTTTTTCCATTTCACAAATTCCATTTTTTTTAATGAGTTGGTATTTTTTTTTTCATATCTATTTTGTAAGGAGTTATATGATCTTTCCATTTCATCAAATCCATTTTGTAGGGAGTTATATGCTTTTCCCATTTCATCAAATCTATATTATAGGGAATCATATGCTTTTCCTATTTCAATAAATCTATTTTTAAGGAGTTTTCTTCAGATAATTTCTGTTTTTCCCTTTCCATACCTCTTACAAAGATCTTGTTTCCTTTCCCCATTTTTCTTCTAACTCTCTATTAAGATATTTTTGAAATCTTCCAAGAAAGCCTTGTGAAATAGGGACCAGCTCATATCTCCTTTTGGAACTTCATCTGGAGTTGTTTGGCCTTTAGGAACTTCAGGGTTTGAGGTCTGTTCTCTCTCTCCATAAAAGTTGTCTATTTTCAGAGTTCTTTTTACACATTTTTGTTCATTTTTAAGGTTTGAGATCTGCTCTTAAAGCAAAAAAAAAAAAAAAAAAAAAAAAAAGACAACTTCTTTAGTTTGTCCTGGACTAGTGTTTCTGACTGAATTCCAGTGCAGAGTGATTGGGGCCAGGTGCTGAGTTCTTTTGGGGCTCAGTGGCTTACCATTTGCCTTTTGTTATTGCTTTTTAGTGTTTTACAGCTAATCAGCTAATACCTGCTTATAACCAGAGCAGAGTAACCTAAGAGGCTCACAGAAGATTCCCTGATGGGAGAAAGCTGTAATTCTTTGACTTTCCACCCCACTTTAGGCTCCCTGTGCTGCAGTCTGTGCCCAATAGACTGTCCCCCCCAGTCACTTGAAACAGACCTGTTTGGAAATTCTTCCAAGATATCTTCTGGGAATGTGTTGTACTCCAGATATTTTGTGGGTTTTTTGACTCCAAAACTAGTTTAGAGACTTAATCTACTGTTGGTTTGAGAAAAGGTCAAAGGAGGTCACAGAAAGTCATGTCTGCTTTCTGCCATCTTGGCTCCACCCCCAGAAGGTATTGTTTTCTTCAGTGGACTTGTTTTTTGGCCAATTGAATTTTTTAAAGGAATTGCCTTCCTTTTCCAAGCTGTTGATCTCTCTTGCGTATCTCTCACGTCTTTTCTCATTTGTTTTTCTTCTGCCTCTATTATTTGCCATTTAAAGTCTTTATGAGGACTTCCAAGAAGCTTCTTTAGGCTTAAGAACAATTCATATAATTCTATGAGATTTTCTCAATGGATATTTTGTCATCACCTGAGTTACTGTTTTGGTCTTCCCTATTACCATAGTAGTTTTTATGGTCAAGGTTCTTTTCTGTTTCTTGCTCACTTTCTTTCCTTTTCTTTTGGTACTTTTTTTTTATCTTTATGGTTAAGCTCTGCTCCTGGGGTATAGGGGGCACTGTCTTAAGCTTTCTGTGCAGCTCTGAGCCTTGGTTTTGAACACAGGGATCCCTTGTGTTTGCAGGAGTTAGTTGTATCTGCTCTTTCTGGGAAACAGCCTGGTTTCCCAGAGTTTGCCATCTGAGCTGGGACTGGAAGCTGCCCCACTGATCTGCTCCTTCACTGAGTCAGGACAGAGGAACTCAGTTGCTGATTTGCTATGATTATGACCCTCTCACTGACTTTCCCATAGTCTGTCTGAGCTGAGTTGAACACTCTTTTCACCCCAGTGAGACTGACCTTTTCTGAAGTTTTTCCAACCTATCTTGAGTTGGAGAGTGAATTCATTCCATCAAACTCTTCTCAGAGGCTTGGTTCTGTGTGTTTTTTTAAAGAAAGACTGGAAAAGTTTGAGCAGCTTCCTGGCTTTACTTTGCCATCTTTAGTTCAAGAAGTTTTTATCTTCTCCTCCCTTTGCATATATTTTGAAAAATAAAAAGCTATTATAAAAAAGAAAAAATAGAATAAAAACTAACTTTCCATGTAATAGGGGGAAAAATACTTCTAAGTGCCCAAAATGAAAGATACAGATCTCTATATATACATGCCTCCCCATGATGTAGGATTTCAGCTAGATCCGCCACAAGGGATCTACATAGAGAATTGCAATTTTCAAGAAGTTTCTCTTAACATCAGGTAACACCAATGGAAAACAGGAACAATCTCTTAGGCTATTTAAAATGCTTTACAATTTTAAAGCACCATATAAATAGTAGTGATTATTGAAATTTCATTGTTAATATCATCTTTCTTTGGGTGTGATTGTTTCTGTCTCTCTCCCTTTTTCTGTCTATCACTGTCTCTCTGACTAAATGAAAGCACCACTTCTGTCTTTTTCTGCCTCTATCTACCTCTCTGTCTCTATCTCTCTTTCTATGAAAATGCTCACTCACTGGAATTAATCAATTCTTCTAGAAATTCCTTATATCTCCTTCCCTGTTTTCTATAGGAAACATTGCTTAATTTATTTCTCAGTTAGGCAGTTAGGGACTCAATTTATAACATAACTAAGGCAAAAATCTAATTTACATTTCTCCTTGCTGAAGCTTCCATTCAGAATCACTTTGAATGAATGAATAAAAAACATATTAAACTTTTATGTGACAAGCACTGTGCTAGGAATTAGTGACATTAACACAAAGTGAAACAAGTCCTTGCCCTCAAATAACTTATATTCTTATATGATAATCAACACATGCAGGGTAGTGGTAGATAGAAATGGTTTTAGGATTTGATAAGTGACAGAATTACTTAACAGAAGAATAGAGTAGTCCATTATCATATTCTTACTAAGTGTGTTAATAGAAGTGGTGATTTTATTGCTGTTTTTTCTTTTTTGGAGAAAGAAGAAAATAGTGGGTTTTTAAGAATAAGATATATGCATCAATGTTTGCAACATGGAAAATGACCAAGAATTAATTATAAAGATGCAGTACCAGAAGTGAGGAATTGAAAGGCCTTATATCTTCTATACATTGCTTTTAGAGAATAAAGGAATCCCAGAAACTGAACAGAACACAGGCAGACAGTGGAAGATGAGATTTACCATAGTGATTTTTTTTTAAATTCAAGCAAGGCAAGAAAGAAGGTAGAATAAAAGGAAGATGATTATGTTATCCATAGCAATAATTATTCTGATCATTCAGTTAAGAAACAGGATGGTTAGTTCATAAGGAAGAAGACAGAAAAAAAGGACTAATATTGTCTTCAGACTGTCCTTCAAAGTGTCATAATATCCAAGACAAAGAATGAGGAATTACTTGTTCTTTTCTATAACATCTTTGCATAGTTCTTGAAAAAAAAATCTCCCATGTGTAGTAGTCAATGGGTAATAAAATATAGTGCTTTGAAAATGTTAAAATACTATGACTATATTAGGTAGTAGTCAGAGTCGTAATAGTAATAGTAAGGGCAGTTAGGTAACACAGTGGATAGAGTGCCAATCCTGGGGTCAGGAAGAGCCATGATCCTGAGTTAAAATCTGACCCCAGACCCTCACTAGCTGTGTGATTGTGGCCAAGTCACTCAACCCTGTTTACTTCAGTTTCCTCATCTGTAAAATTAGCTGAAGAAGGAAATGGAAAACAAATATATTATATTTCCAAGAAAATCCCAAAGGGGATACCAAACAGTTGAACAAAAATGAAAGAACTGAACAACAATAACAAAAATAGTAGGAGTAGGAGTAATTATCATTGTAGTCATCATCATCATCATCATCATCATTATCATTTATGTTTATATCATCAACATCATTCCATACTTATTTCCCAACTAGTCTAATTTATAGACTTACTATGGGAATATTTTGCTAATTCTGGATACCCCATAACTTTAACATGGTATTTCTGAAAAAGAAGGTGAACCAGTCCACCATTTGGCAAAAACAAGGAGAAGTCAATGAAAGTAATGTCAAGAGGTTTACAGTAATGTCCCTAGAATGTTGAATGAATTACCCTTGAAGGACTTATGAGAGGACATAATCAAGAGTCTCAGAAGATGAGAGGAAACAAAGAAGTTTCCATTTATAATTAGATCAATGAAATTTTGATTCATCATATATTTGAATTACCTTTATTCCCAATGTTATTTATTCTTTCTGTCTATATAATCTTTGAATGCAATGACCTTCATACATTTGATAATTTTTGAGTAAGGTAGAAAGTAAAAATTCATAATTGTAAAAAGGGAATCCTATTACCTAATTTGATGAGCTTAAGCCTCATTATTACATTGCCTATTTGATTTTTAATATACCAAAGGTATAGTTGACATTCCCAAATATATACCCCTCTTGAATTTAGTGGATAATTTGTAGGAAATTGATCAGGTAGGTTGCTCGCTGGATGGACTGCCAGGCAGGGAATCAGGAAGATTCATCTTAATAAATTCAAATCAAACTTATTAATTATGTTACTATGAGCAAGTCATTTAATCCCATTTTATTTAGTTTCTCGGTCTATAAAATGAGATGGAGAAAAAAATGGCAAACTAATCAGTGTCTTTACCAAGAATGCCCCAAAAGGGATCAGATACAACTAAAATAATTGTACAATAAACATACATAAAAAACTGTGTGAGTTTCACATAGGTTGATTTGCTAATAATATTAGAGGGATAATTTGAATTTATGCTATTAATGGTAAGGTAGATTAGACCCATGTCTTGGGACTCTAGGAAACACTAAATTCAGTTCATCTCTTAGAAAATTACTTATTAATTTTGTGATCCAGTCACAACCTCTCTGTGCCTTAGTTTATTCATCTGTAAATTGAAGGTTTGGGACTTGATAGCCTCTAAAGTCACTTCCTGATCTAAATCTACAATCTAATACACTGATCTACCTCTCATGATAACAAAAATCTATACCGTCTTTTGAATTTACTTTTATTACTTTGATCCTCATAGCCATCATCCCATAATAGGTTTCATTTTCATTTTATAGAAAAGGAAACCAAAACTTACAGGGGTTAAATAAGTAGGCCCATATCTGTAGACAAAGCTGTTGCAGAGTTAAGAGATTTCACTGATTAATAAAAGTGATGCTAATAAAGTAAACAAATCTATACTGTAAGCAATCTCTGTTGAATACTTTCTTTAAAAACACGTTCTCTATCAATCTGTTTAACTAGCCAATTCTGTCTTTAACATAACAGTGAAATGCCTGAATTTCCAGCTGTTTAGCTTTAGGATAGATGGGAGATTTTGATATTTTCTTGCGAGTCTCACCTCCAGATTTCATCTAGGCCTTCCTAGTTCTTATATTCTAAGATTCTCGTATGATTGAGTACTGTTACCTTGAATAAGCTCATATGTTCTCTCCTCAAGATTCATCTTTTTCTAGACTTGTTTGTGAGTTTCTTATTTTTTATCTTTCTTCATTCCTTTAGCATCCTCCCAACATAATAAGATATGAATTAAGAAGAAAGATGTCTATCTGTTTCCTCTCCTAGTAAGACTATCAGAAAGAATTTGTTTCATTCCCTTCTATTTCTTCCTATCAATTTTCTTAGCTCAGTGTCTAGCAAATTATAGGTCCTTTGATTAAAAAGAAATCTTGAATGTTACCAAAAAAATCCCATAAATGACTTTAGATAAATTCATTAGAATGATAAACTCATAAAGGTTGAATATCCATGTGTTGTGTGTCCTGAAGAAGGCTTCTTTCATTAAATGAAAGATAATTTGATGAGCTTAAACCTCATTATTCCATTACTAACAGAGACTATAAAAAATAAAGGCTAGAGCTAGAAGGATTGTTAGGTATCAACTTCAACATATTTATTATGCAGATGAGAAAACTAAAACCCAGAATAGGAAAATGACTTGCCCAAGATTATTAATTAGCTGGTTAGTAGCAATCACTATCAGAGGCAGGCCTAATAACTCACAAGACTGGTATTTTTTCTAATTCATCATATCATAAATATGTTACATATTATATATAAAATATATTCTATATTATTTTTTAAAAATCTTAATAGTGACTACTATGTGATGCTTCAGGTACAATTTGCTTTGCTCGGGTAGCTGAGTTTATTTACTGGGATATCCAACATAAAACAACTACATTGCAATAAGTTAAGGAAATGAATCAAATCTTTCACATCCCATCATTACTCTTCAAAACATGGAGTCTGATGAGTTAGAACAATTATCTTCTTACCAGGGAGGTGCAAACCTTAAACACTACAACCCATCCCCAAGTCATCTTCCATTATGAGTGCTGTGGAGTAACATTAACTATAGAGACTTAAGGTAAAACTCAAGTCAAAGTATAAAGCACTATATATAAAGCACTACTTAGAGAATTTGAGGACAAAGAAAATGCTCTTTTCTCCAAACATGACACTAATATTAAAATCATATGTCAGGCCCAGGATACCTGAGGGGCAGAAGAAAATATTCTAAGCTCAGAAATTCATTTAACATATGCATTTTTAGGGCCACAGGTAATCAGGTAGAAGAAACACAGTCTTTCACAAGTTTTTCAGAAGTGAGCTAGCTTTCCAAAGACTTAATAGAGGAAGACCAGTCCAGTCATATCCTTTCTATAAGCAAGCTATTTCAGTTTAAAAACACAGTCCTCAGCATGGGCCTTTTTTTTAGGGAAGAATGGATTTTATACCTTTCTTATTGCCTGCCAAATGCCAGGAGCTTTTCAAAGTAATAGCAAGTGATGTAAAAAGAGAATTTGAAATAAAAGAAGCTTTTATTGCCCCAGAAAGAGGCTGCTCATAAACTTTCCACCTGCCTCAACCACTGGAAATATATGTATGTGTATGTGTTATGTGAATGTGTATTTATTTACACACACATACATATGTATATATACATATTTTCATATATACATATTTATGTCTACCACTTCTTACTGATGATAACTTATCTTCCATATTAGTCTTATGCCTCATATAGTACATGATATAAAAAAAAATTGAGAAAAAAACAGGGTTAAACCTCTTTAATTACATTTGTCAAATCTATTCCAATCTGGCACTTCATGCCTACTGTTACCAAGAGAATGCTTTACTGCTGGTACTGAAACCTTTTTTTACTTTACTTTACCCTTTTTTATCTTAGAATATCAAAGCCCTTTACAAATATGAATTCATTAGTTAAGCATCTCCACAATTACTAAGGAAGCAAATGCTATGACTTAACTCCAAATCACGTGACTTTGGGCTACAGTCACTAAATAGAAAGCATATAGTATTTTGTTCACTTCTTTCATGGCATATGATTTAGGGGATTTGAATTTAGGGGACCAAAGTTCCAATCTTGGCTCTAGTATTTCTTCCCTGTTTAACATTGGACAAATCTCTTCCATTCTTAGGTATTGTTACCTAACCTGACCAAGATGGAGTTTAGACTAGATAACTATTTTATAAAGTGTCCTCTGACTAAAATAGTGATTCTATGATCCCACCCACAAATACACACTGAAACTAAAAGAAATCTGTCTTGGAAAATGCAACCCTTTTTCAAGTGAAGGTTTCGTGAGTTTGTCCTTATTTTCTAATGAAACCTCTTTTGTGGCAGCTGCTCACATCATTTGTCTCTAATTCTGTTTGGCTTTATTCCTTTTCTTTTCCTCCCTTTCCTAATGGAACAGTGAAACCTTGTGAACCTGATGAGATTTATTGAGTCACTTCAGTGTTGTAACAGAACAGAGGTGATAAAACCCCATTGTTTGGAAGAGAGAAGCCTGACTTGGATTGTGCATTTCAGCCTCCCATTACAGATTCAGAGGAAGCTAAAACTTAAAGGAAAGCCCCATAAAAATTGTTAAGTCTATATGTGTTAATTAACAGGATAATTGAGCTCCAAATGCATGTTTTCATATTTTGGCTTTTCATATCTATCTGTATTCTTTTTTTTAAGGCAATAGAAGCAAAACTGTGTGGTAATAATCATAGAAATAACATCTAAATTTCTACAACAAAGTTTACAAAATTCTTTATATCAGTGATGCCAAACTCAAATAGAAACGTATTGACATAGAAAATTACAAATTAACATAATCTGTATTATATTATATTTTCCCCCAATCTAAATTTTTTCTGCACTCCATGATCATTAGCTACTCATCAGTTTTCCATCACTGTTGTATATAGATGATTTTATTTGATCTTCAAAACAAGCTGTAAGGCAGTTTTGGTTATTTTCCTCAACATATATATGAAGAAAAAAGATTCAGAGAGATTACATGACTTGCCCTGATCACATAGAGGGCAAGGCATTGGAGCAAAATGCCAACTTAGTTTGTCTTGATTGCTCAATTATCTAGATGATTTTGTGGATAGAAACAATACTATGTGCTCTACAATCAAGATCTGTTTTGGGGAGAGGAATACCTCAAAGAATATTGATGTGAAGCTGTGATTTAAATATATTTCTCCCCAATGAAGAAGGATATTTAAAATATATGATTGAATCAAGAAAATCATATAAAGGTAAAACCTTGCTTGGGATGAATGGAAAAGTGATAAATAATAATGTAAAATTGATAGAACCACTCAATTCTTATCTAGTTCTGTTTCATCTACCCATCAGAGGGGTGAGCATAGCCTTAGGAATTAACAATCCATTTTAGTTTGGTTCTGATACCACATATCTGTAAATTCAATGGCAATATTGCCCAATAGTAAAAGTATTAGATTAGAAATCTGAATTCTAGGGTATAAATCCTGCCTTACCTCTTGCTACCTGTGCGATTTGGGGCAAGTCACTTAAACTCTCTGGCTTAACACTCTTGATCTGCAAAAATACATGATATCTACAAATTTTTCAGCTCTAAATTTATTATCTTATGGTCTATAGTCCTACTAATTATTATCTCATGATGGTCACTGGACACTATGAGGGATTGGAGATCAGGGCATATCAGGATTGACTAAAGGAACCATGAATTATTATCTTAAAGAGAAAAAGACAGAGTAGCCTTAAATATTTTCAGATATTTGAAGATATGGCCTATAGAAGAGGGACTAGAATAATTCTGTTTGGCCACAGAGAGTTGAAGAAACAAAAATAAGAAACTGCAAAGAAGTAGATTGAGGATTAGTGTAAGATAAAACAATAAATAAAGCTTTGTAAAGGAAGATAGTGCTGCTTCAGAAAATAGGGGACTTTCTGTCTTTATCATAGAATCCCGAAAGTGGATAGTTGGACTGGACATCATCAGCCATATTTTTCTACATACTCAAAGGGATTCCCACTAACATATACTCAACATGTACTTGTCCACCTGTGACTGAAGACCTCCAGGAAGGGCAAACTCACATCTACGGTTTCAAGATAAGCTGTTTTACATTTGCACAATGTCTGATTGTTAAGATTTTCCAGATGTCTAGCCCAAATTGATTTTTTGTCAATGTCTGCTTAGTGATGTTCCTTCTACCAAGGAGATTAACCAAATAAACCTAATCTCTCCCCCATGTGTTCACACTTCACGTACTTGAACACAGTTCTCAATCCCTTTCCAATCTCAATTTTCTCTGGGCTAAACATGACCTTCTTTCAGCTAATACTCATTTGTTATGAATATCTTGATTGCTCTACTCTTGTTGAAGTTCTTTTATCAAAGTCTTTCTTAAATTGTAGTCCTTGAAATTAAACAGACTACTCCCCAAAACATCTAGATATGTTGGAAGGAAATTGACCTCCATTTCTAATTTCCTTTCCTTGAAACCATACTCTTCCAAAGTTCAGGCAGGTGTTAACAGTAGATAGAGTGCCATGTCTGGAGTCAGGAGTTCAAATATGATCTTATACACCTCCTGATATAAGTGACTCCTGGGCAAGTCACTTAACCCTGTTTGCATTAATTTCTCATCTGCAAAATGAGTCAAAGAAGGAAATGGTAATCCTTTCCAGTGTGTTTGCCAAGAAAAACAACAAAATAGTCATTTACCAAAAAAAAAAAAAATATACTAAACAAAGTCTTCCAGATATAACCTAAAATAGCATGAGCTTTTTGAGTGTCATTTTTGTGCTGACAAATATTAAGCTTATCATCCATTGAAACACCCCATAGTTTTTTTTAAGAACAACTGCTGTTTATCCAGGCCCTTTCCATTTTAATTTTGTGAAGTTGATTTTTTCATACCCGGGTAAAAGACTTTACATTTATCCCTATTGATTGTCAGTTTATCATTCATTCTAGTTGTTCTAGCCTTTCAAGATAATTTTGGATACTGATTCTCTCAACTACCATTATATTAGTTTGTTTTGTTATGCTATTTTAGCTATATCTTTCAGGTTGCTGTCACCTACAAACTTGAAGAGCCTATCATATAGACCTTTATCCAAATCATTGATTAAATGTCAAAGAGCATAGTACTTAATACAAATACCTGTGGTGTCCAATTAGAGACCTATGAATCTAGTCAAAGAACGAGTTCTGAATTCATCTGTTTATATGATAGTGAAGACTTGTAAGGCATATAATGTTAATATATGCTTTCCTAAGTAAATATTTGGCTGCAGGTTTCTTTGGCTGTATGGATTAGAAGTCATTTGTTTCTATTTGAGTTTGATTCCACTATGATAATCTAATTGATGCATTATATTTCCCCCACAAATATCATTAGTACTTTGTCACTGGTTTTGTTTAAATATAGGTAAACTATGTCTTCAGAATCCCCTTCATCTACCCTGTTAGTAATCTTGTCAGGAACTAGTTTAGTCTGTTTTCAAGCAAGAGAAGGATGGTTATTTATTAGTTCTGTAATATGGGGAATTCTTTTTCAGGTATGGTTTTCACATTGTTACCTCTGAGGTCTCTTTCAGCCCAAGATTCTGTGACTCTGAGAATTGAAATCTAAGATTAAGTAAGAAAATGACTAAAAGTACACACATAGCTTCCTACAATGAGTTCAACTAACCTGACTAGATGAATTTCACCTCAGGGTTCTTACTGAAATAACATGAGACTGTGACTTCTAAATCGGTGCCTTTGATCTTTGAAGAATTGTAGCAAATGGAACTGTTATCATGAACCTAGAAGTCACAAACATATCAGTTTTCAAAGTGAAGAAGGGAGATATTTGAAACTCATGATCAGTGAGTTTTGACATCAATTACTGGGTAAAATTCTGGATTTTTTATTTTAGTTAGTTAAAAATATATTCTCTCTCTTCAGTTAGAAAAATTAAACAAAATAACAACAAAAAATTATTGTAATAAATAGGAACAAGTCAAACAAAACAAATTAGAAAATCATAAATTATTACAGAAATGGAAAAAAAGAACTCTGAAGTTCTACTTCATACCTATCAGATTGACAAAGATGACAAAAAAGAAAAGAAATGACAATTTTTTGGGCTACAGATATAGACAGGGATATATCAATAAACTGTTATTACAACTAATTATTCAAGGTATCCTGGGAATTCTTTTAGAAATATGGCCCCATTGGGTGGAGCCAAGATAGCAGAGAGTAGGTACATCTTTAACTGAGCTCCTACTGTTATTCATATCAACACCAGATGAAGCCTCTGAACTGGTTTTAGAGTGACAGAACCCACAAATATTTGCAGTATAACAAATTTCCAGAAGATACTTTGGAAGGACTTCAGAAAAGTTATGTTTCAATCAGGCAGGGGGAGAGACTGAAGAAAACAGATGCAGTCCAAGGAGCTTAGGGTAGCAAACCAGGGCTTTGCAGCATTCAGCACTGGGGAACTCTATTGAGGGGCTCTTAGGTTACTCTGTCCTGGTTACAAGCCAGCCAATCAGCAGATTATCTGTAAAATACCTAACACAAATAAAAAAAGGCAAATAGTGAGCCTCTGAACCTCAGAAAAATGCAGGATCTGGCCACACCTACCAAGAATAGGTCCCACAGCAACCTAAAGTGACTAATACCACTTTGACTTAAAAGCAGAACTCAAACTTTTAAAAAATGAGCAAAAAACCAAAAAGAACATGAATTATAGATAGTGTTTTTGAAGAAAGAACAGACATCAAACCCTGAGGAAGCTCTCTTGGAAAAATTCAAAAAAGATATTAAAAGATAATTAGAAAAAATGGGGAGAGGAAATGATAACTTGGCAAGAGAGTTTGGAAAAGGAAAAACAGAAATTATCTGAAGAAAATTCCTTAAAATAGTTTTGATGAAATGGCAAAAGTATTCAACTCCTTACAAAACAGATTTCATGAAATAGAAAAGGCAAATAAGCCCCTACAAAATAAATTTGATGAAATGGAAAAAAGAATATAACTACTTACAAAATAGATATGAAAAAGAAAGCAATTCTTAGAAAAACAGAACTTGCGAAATTGAAAAAAAAATGCAGTGTATAAAATATCTCACTTAAAAGTTCAATTGGCCAAATTCAAAAGGAGATAAAAAAGCTAACTGAAAAAAGTAATTCATTAAAAATTAGAAATAAACAAATGCAAGTGAATGACTCAATGAATTTCAAGAATCCCTCAAACAAATCTTTTTAAATGAAAAAAAATAGAAGAAAATATAAAATGCCTCACTGGAAAAATAACTGACCTAGAAAATAGATTGAGAAGAGACAATCTGAGAATTATTGGACTTCCTGAAATACATGATGAAATAAAGACCCTACCCATCATCTTTCAGGAAATCATCAAGGAAAACTGACCAGATGTCCTAGAACCAGGGGGTAAAATAACCATTGAAAAAAATTCATCAATCACCTCCTGAAAGAAACCCCAAAAGAAAACTCCAAGGAACACTGTAGCTAAATTTCATATTTATTAAATCAAGAATAAAATATTGCAAGCAGACAGAAGGGAACAATTCAAATATCCACGAGCCACAATCACAATTACCCAGAACCTAACAGCTTCCACTTTAAAGGATCAAAAGGCCTGGCATCTGATATTCTGGAAAGTGAAGGAAATTGGATTGAAGCCAAGAATCAACCATACAGTAAAACTGAGCATTATTTTTCAAGGAAAAAGATGGACATTCAATGAAACAGGTGAATTTCATTTATTTCTGATGAAAATATTAGAGCTGGATAAAAAATTTGATCTTCAAATGCAGAACTCAAGAAAGAAATAAAAGGGTAAGCAGGGAAAAAAATTTCCTTTAAAAATTCAAAAGCATATATCCCTAAATGGGAAGATGATATGTTTAGCTCTTGAGATCTATATCTATGTTATGGGTATACTTAGAGAGTGCAGGTATAATTTGATTTTATTGTGATTATATAAAAAAGAAACAAGAGGAGGAAAACTGATTCTATTGGAAGAAGAGGCAGATAGACTTAAAATGGGATAAATTACATCTTATAAAGAGGTAAAAAGACCAATTACAATTGATGTAAAGAAGGAAGCGGGATAAGCATTGTGTGAATCTTACTCTCATCAGAGTTGTCTCATATAGAGAATATGAGACACATTTAGCTTCACATAGAACCTTGCCTCACCCTATAGGGATATAGGAAGGGAAAGGGGGAAAAAAAGGGGAGGCTAAAATAAGGGACAACAAAAATAAAAAGGGAAAGGCCCAAGAAAGGGGAAGTTGCTAAAAAGGGGGAAGGGAGGAATGGTCAGTAACAAAATAGTGTGGAGGAAAGAAAGGGAGAAAGTGAAGAGAAAAAATATAACTGGGAGAAAACAAGATAGCAGAAAATAATCAGTAATTTTATCTGTGAATATGAATGAATGAATCCTCCCATAAAACAGGAACAGATAACAGACTGGATTAAAAGCCAGAATCTTACAATTTGTTGTTTACAAGAAACAAATTTAAAACAGAGTGATACATTCAGAGTAAAGGTAAAAAACTGGAGCTGGAGGAGAATCTATTTTGCTTTAGCTCAAGGAAAAAAAAAATAAAAGCAGGGGTAGCAATCCTGATCTCAGATCAAGCAAAATCAAAAATAAAATAAATCTAGTTAAAAGAGAGTAGGAAGGAAAATACATCCTATTGAAAGGTACATTAGATAATAAAGTACTAAACATATATACACCAAGTGATAAAGCATCCATATTCTTAGAAAAGAAGTTGAGAGAATTGTAAGAAGAATTAGATAGCAATAAAATTCTGCCCTCTCAGAACTAGATAAATTGAACCACAAAATAGATAAGAAAGAAGTTTAAGGAAGTAAATAGAATTCTAAAAAAGTTAGCTATAATAGACCTTTTGAGAAAATTGAATGGAGACAGAAAGGAATATACGTTTTACATGGCAGGGAATGGAATTATACAAAAAAAAATATTGACTATGTGTTAAGGCAGAAAAACTTCAAAATCAAATGTAGAAAGGCAGAAATAATAAATTAATTTTTCAGGTCATGATGAAATAAAAAATTTTTGTACAAACAAAACCAGTGCAGATAAGATTAGAAAGATATCAATAAACTAGGAGGGAAATGTGTTTTTACATTCAATTATTCTGATAAAGTCCTCATTTCTAAAATATATAGAGAATTGACAAATCTATAAGAAATCAAGCCATTCTCCAATTGATAGTCAAAATATATGAACAGACAATTACAGATAAAAAAAAGTAAAACCATTTCTACTCATATGAAAATGTGCTCTGTCATTGTTGATAAGAGAAATGCAAACTAAAACAATTCTGAGGTATCATTACAAACCTCTCAGATTGGATAAAATGACAGAAAAATATAGTGATGAATGTTCGAGGGGATGTGGGAAAACTGGGACACTAATATATTGTTGTGAACTGATTCAACCATTCTGGAGAGCAATTGAGAACTATGCCCCAAAGAGCTATCAAAATCATATGTCCTTTGATCCAGCAGTATTTCTACTGGGCTTATATCCCAAAGAGCTCAC
Organism: Sarcophilus harrisii; assembly: GCF_902635505.1. Classification (NCBI taxonomy): domain Eukaryota; kingdom Metazoa; phylum Chordata; class Mammalia; order Dasyuromorphia; family Dasyuridae; genus Sarcophilus; species Sarcophilus harrisii. The sequence goes on along the minus strand of NC_045426.1, from coordinate 375,788,786 downwards.
AAAGGAGAAAAAGAAACCCACATGTGCAAAAACGTTTGTGGCAGCTTTTTTTGTAGTGGGAAAAACTGGAAACTGAGTGGATGTTTGTCAGCTGGAGAATAGCTGAACAAATTATGGTATATGAATGTTAAGGAAGATTATCGTTTTATAAAAAAATAATCAGGAAGATGATTTCAGAAAGGCCTGAAGGGACATACATGAACTGATATTAAGTAAAATGAGCAGAATCAGGAGATCATTATACATGTCAACAGAACGATTATACAATGATCAATTCTGATGGACATGGTTCTTGCCAACAATGAGGTGATTCAAACTAGTTCCAATGATCTTGTGGTTAACAAAACTATCTGCACCCAGAAAAAGGACAATGGGAAATGAATGTGGACTATAACATACCATTTTCACTCATTTTGTTGTTTTTTTGCTTGTATTTTGTTTTCCTTCTCATTTTTTTTCCTTTTTGACCTGATTTTTCTTGTACAGTATGATATTTGGGGAAATATGTATGGAGAAATTTCACATGTTGAACATATTTGAATCACTAGCTGACTGGGGGAGGAGGTAGGAGGAAAGGAGGGAAAAAATAGAACACAAATTTAGTAGGGATGAATATCAAAAATTATATATATATATAATAGCTTTAAATTAAAAATGATAGAAAATGAAAAAAAATAAAATTATCAACAAGCATCATATGTAATGGGCATGAGCTAGAACCATTCCCATTAAGATTAGGAGTGAAACAAGTCTGCCTACTAAAAATATTACTATTCAATATTGTATTAGAAATGTAAGCTTTGGCAATAAGAGAAGAAAAAAAAATTAAAGAAATTTGAGTAGGTAATAAGGAAACCAAATTATCATTTTTTACAGATGATATGATGGTATACTTAAAGAATCCTAGAGAATCAACTAAAAAACTACTAGAAACAATTCACAACTTTTTAGCAAAGTTGCAGAATAAAAATAAATTTAGTGAAATCATCAGCATTTTTATATTACTAACAAAGTGCAGCAGCAAGAGATACATAGAGAAATCTCATTTGAAATAACTGTAGATAATATACAATATTTGGGAGTCTACCTGCTAAAACAAAGTCAGGAACTAGAGGCCTAGAGAGACTTGCATGAACTGATGCTAAGTGAAATGAGTAGTACCAGGAAATTATTGTACATGTACAATATTGCAACAGCAATATGATAAGAAGATCAATTCTGATGGAATGACTCTTTCCAACAATGAGATGACTGAGAGAACTATCATGAACTATTAAATAAAAAATGAAATAGAAAATGAAAAAAATTAAAACCATCATCAAGAATCATATGTAATAGGCATAAGCTAGAACCATTCCCATTAAGATTAGGAGTAAAACAAGTTTGCCCACTAAAACTATTCATTTTCTTACCTTTTTATTCTGATTTTTCTTATGTGGCAAGATAATTGTATAAATATGTCATTAAAAAAGTTTTTGTGCAAACAAAACCAATGCAGACTAGATTAGAAGGTAAGCAATAAACTGGGAAAATATTTTTTACATTCAATGGTTTTAATAAAGACCTCATTTCTAAAATATAGAAAATTGACTCAAATTTATAAGAATTCAAACCACTCTCCAACTGATAAATAGTAAAAGGATTTGACAGACAATTTTTAAATAAAGGAATTAAAAACATTTCTAGTCATATAAAAAGGTACTCTAAATCAATATTGATTAAAGAAATGTAAATTAAAACAGTTCTCAGGTGCCACTACACATCTCTCAGAATGACTAAGATGACAGGAAAAGATAATAATGAATTTTGAAGGGAGTGTGGGAAAACTAAGCCACTAAAACCTTGTTGGTGGAGTTGTGAATGGATCCAACCATTCTGGAGAGCAATTTGGAACTATGACCAAAGGGCTATCAAAATGTGTATACTCTTTGATCCAGCAGTGTCTCTACTGGGTTTATATCCCAAAGAGATCCTAAAGGAGGGAAAGGGACTCCACATGTGTAAAAAAATGTTTGTGGCAGCTCTTTTTGTAAATGGCTTGAAACTGGAAACTGTGCATGCCCATCAGTTGGAAAAGAGCTGAATAAGTTATGGTATATGAATATTGTGGAATAGTATTATTTTAAAAGAAACAATCAGCAAAATAATTTTAGAAAGGTCTGGAGAGACATACATGAACTTGAACTGGTGATGAGTGAAATGAGAAGAACCAGAAGCTCATTATACATGGCAACAATAAGATTATACAATGACCAATTCTGATGTACTTGGCTCTTTTCAATAATGGGATGATTGAGGCCAGTTCCAATTATCTTGTGATGAAGAGAGTCATTTGTACCCAGTAAGAGGACTATGGGAACTGAGTGTAGATCACAACATTGCATTTTCACTATTTTTGTTATTGTTTGCTTGGATTGTGTTTTCTTTCTCATTTTTTTTTACTTTTTGATCTGATTTTTCTTTTGTAGCAAAATACGTGTATAAATATATATATACATATATTGGATTTAATGTATATTTTCACATGTTTAACATTACTTGCCATCTAAGGGAGTGGGTAGGGAGAAGAGGGAAATTTGAGCACAAGGTTTTGCAAGGGTAAATGCTGAAAAATTATCCATGCATATGTTTTGAAAATAGAAGTTTTTATTTTGATGACCTAGAAAAAATAACAACAAAGTTCATATGGAAAAATAAAAGGTCAAGAATTTCAAGGGAATTAATGAAAAAAAATCAAATGAAGGTGGCCTAGCTGTACCAGATCTAAAATTATATTATAAGGCAGCGGTTACTAAAACTATCTGGTATTGGCTAAGAAATAGACTAGTTGATCAATGGAATAGGTTAGGTTCAAAGGACAAAACAGCCAATAACCTTAATTATCTAGTGTTTGACAAACCCAAAGACCCCAGTTTTTGGGATAAGAATGCATTATTTGACAAAATTGCTGGAAAATTGGAAATTAGTATGGCAGAAACTAGGCATTGACCCACACTTAACACCGTACACCAAGATAAGGTCAAAATGGGTTCATGATCTAGGCATAAAGAATGAGATCATAAATAAATTGGAAGAGCATAGGATAGTTTACCTCTCAGACCTGTGGAAGAGGAAGGAATTTATGACCAAAGAAGAACTAGAGATCACTATTGACTACAAAATTGAAAAATTTGACTATATCAAATTGAAAAGTTTTGTACAAACAAAACTAATGCAGGTAAGATTAGAAGGAAACAATAAACTGGGAAAACATTTTACAGTCAAAGCTTTGATAAAGGACTCATTTAAAATATATAGAGAATTGACTCTAATTTATAAGAAATCAAGCCATTCTCCAATTGATAAATGGTCAAAGGATATGAACAGACAATTTTCAGATGATGAAATTAAAACTATTACTACTCATATGAAACAGTGTTCCAAATCACTATTAATCAGCGAAATGCAAATTAAGACAACTCTGAGATACCACTATACACCTGTCAGATTGGCCAGAATGACAGGGAAAGATAATGCGGAATGTTGGAGGGGATGTGGGAAAACAGGGACACTGATACATTGTTGGTGGAATTGTGAATACATCCAGCCATTCTGGAGAGCAATTTGGAACTATGCCCAAAAAGTTATCAAACTGTGCATACCCTTTGATCCAGCAGTGTCTCTACTGGGCTTATACCCCAAAGAGATACTAAAAAGGGAAAGGGACCTGTATGTGCCAAAATGTATGTGGCAGCCCTGTTTGTAGTGGCCAGAAGCTGGAAAATGAATGGATGCCCATCAATTGGAGAATGGTTGAGTAAATTGTGGTATATGAATGTTATGGAATATTATTGTTCTGTAAGAAATGACCAACAGGATGAATACAGAGAGGATTAGCGAGACTTACATGAACTGATGCTGAGCGAAATGAGCAGAACCAGGAAATCATTATATACCTCAACAGCGATACTGTATGAGGATGTGTTCTGATGGAAGTGGATTTCTTTAACAAATACAAGATCCAACTGAGTTTCAATTGATCAAGGATGGACAGAAGCAGCTACACCCAAAGAAAGAACACTAGGAAATGAATGTAAACTGCTTGCATTTTTGTTCTTCTTCCCGGGTTATTTATACCTTCTAAATCCAATTCTCCTTGAGCAACAAGAAAACTTTTCAGTTCTGCACACATATATTATATCCAAGATCCACTGCAATCTATTTAACATGTATAGCACTGCTTGCCATCTTTGGGGAGAGGGCAGAGGGAGGGAGGGGAAAAATCGGAACAGAAGTGAGTGCAAGGGATAATGTTGTAAAAAACTACCCTGGCATTGGTTCTGTCAATAAAAAGTTATTTAAAATAAAAAAGAAAATAGAAGTTTTGTGGCAGTTAGGTGGCACAGAGCACCAGCCCTGGAATCAGGAGGACCTGAGTTCAAATTTGATCTCAGACACTTTAACACTTCCTAGCTATGTGACCTAGGCAAGTCCCTTAACTGTTATTGCCTCAGCAAACAATAAGCAAATAGATAGATAGATAGATAGATAGATGGATGGATGGATAGATAGATAGATAGATAAAAAACTTTAATAAAAAAAGAGGAAAGAAGAATTTTTTATTGTATAATCAATTTGTATACCCTTTAAACCTGCAATAACTTTATGATGTCTTTACTCCAGAGAGAACAAGGAAAGGCTCATCTCTTCCATATGAACATAAAACATTTTATAGCAGCTCTGTTTGTAGTAGTAAACAATTGAGTTTCTAGTATGAACTGTTAAAGAAGTTTTGAAATGCTAAGAAGAAAAAGGATAGATGACAAAAATAAACTGTACAAGTTTACCATTATGAATGTCTCATCACATGATCTCATTTCTTTTTTTTTTTTTGACCTAATTACTTTATTAGAAAATTAGGGAAATCCTATGAACATATTACATTTTAATTTAATTAATTCATTTACATGGTATCACTGTGTACAATAGGGAGAGAATCTGTATAATTAATAGCACAGGTAGTTAGAAAATTGTGTGAGCAATTAAAAAGTTGTTATTAATGAATCAAAGAGAAAGAGGAAATAGTTCACTAATGGAGTGTTTTGTAACTCCTTCCTTGTTATCAATATTTCATATGAGTCATTTGAATGGCTTTGTAGATGGCATACTTATCAAATTTGTGGATCATAAAATTTAAAAAAAATGAGAGGCTCAAGATCTAAAGGGATTTTGATACATTAGCCATCTGTGGTGAAGTTAGAGAAATGGAATTTAGTAAGGATCAACATGAAGATCTTCCAAAATGCAAAAATATAATTGTAATTTTTTTAAAAAAAGAAAGGAAGAATAAAATAATGAAAGAAAGAGAAAGAAAGAAATTAAATGAAAAAAGAAGCATGAACTATTTTTAAAGAAAATGGGGGTCTCTATTATTTTTGTCATATATTAAGAGAAATATGTCAGTCTATATCTCTACTCCACTATCCTGGTGTTTGTTCTATTTCATGGCCAACCATAATTTATTCCTTCTTCCACATGACAGTCTATTAAAATAAATGAAAACCATGATTAATTCCCAAATTATTAGCTCATTATGAACTTTATAAAACCATATACTCAATATGAAATCAGTAGTGTGATAAGACAGCTAAGAAACATATTGCTATCCTAGGCTATAAGCAAAAGATATTTTACTTATAGAGAAAGAGATATTAGGCCAAATGTACATTTTTCTACTCAGATCATATCTTAAATATTGTGTCCAGGGAAAAGATAAGAATAAATGTTGGGGGAACATATGAGAAAACTGGAACTCTAATGGATTGTTGGTGGAGTTGTAAAATGATCTAATTTTTTGGAGAGCAATTTGGAACTATGCAATATTCTTCTCTAAAATATAATTGTTCTCTGGGAGCAGATTTCTTGTGGAGCTTCTGGGAGGAGTCTTCATTTCAGTTCAGAGTAATAATCACCTCGAACGCAGCCAGGAGTTAAAGTCCAGATCCTTTATTTTCTCATTCAAAATAGCCTGGTTATTTTTCTTAGAGGCCTATCTCTCTCCTTGGTTCCAAGAGCTCTTGCCACTAGTCCTTTGTCTCTTTCAGCTTCAGCCTCTAGTTTCCTCTGAATCCAAACCCTCCAGCCAGCACAAAGATGGAAGTTGGAATGAATCTGTCTTACCTCCTCTAGCGGGCTCCTCCTCTAGTGGGCTCCTCCTCTAGTGGGCTTGTCTTTCTGACTTTGGAATCTGCTGGACTTGTGAATCTCCTGACTGAATCCTGGCTCTGAATCTCCCCAAGCTTCCAGTGGGCTTGTCCTTTTATATGCTCTTTTAGAGGTATGAACTCTTGAAGATGTAAAAGGTGTGAAAGGTTCTTGCAGAACTCTAACAAGTACTAAGCACATTAGAACCAGAGAACTGCCAAGCACCATGCTAAAATTAGACAACCAACTTAGCACCTTGTAAGAATCCTAACAGAACTATGTCCAAAGCCTATCAAAATGTGCATAATCTTTGATCCAGCAGTGTTTCTACTAGGTTTATATGCCAAAGAGATCATAAAAGAGGAAAAGGGATCCCCATATACAAAAATGTTTGTGGCACCTCTTTTTGTCATGGCAAAACTTGGAAAATGAGTGGATACCCATCAAATGGGGAAATGACTGAATAAAATATGGTATGTGAAAGTAATGGAATATTATTGTTCTATAAAGCTGATTTTACAAATGCCTGGAAAAATTTACATGAAGTGATGCTGAATGAAGCAAGCAGAGTAAAGAAAACATTATTTAGGCAACAGCAAGACTGTGTGATGATGAATTATGATAGACTTGACTCTTCTCAGGAATTCAGTGAACCAAGGCAATTCCAATAAATTTTGGATGGAAATTATCAACTGCAACCAGACAGAGAATTATGGAGACTAAATGTATATCAAAGCATACTATTTTCATCTTTTTTTCTCATTGTTTTTTTCCCATTTGTTCTGATCCCCCCCCCAAAGATGACACATGTGGGAACATGTAAAAATGAATGTACATGCATTACCTACAAGAATAAAATCAAATATTGTGTTCAATTATGGAAACATGTCACTTCCCATAGTCAGGGGGCTTCTTGAACTCTCCCAGTTTCCCTCAAAAACCTCATGAAACCAAGCCTCTGAATAGTCTGATGGAATCAATCCATTCTCCAGCACAAGATAGATTGGAAAAACTTCAGGAAAGGTGAATCTTACTGGGGTAAAAAGGGTGTTTAGGCCAGCTCAGACAGACTCTGTAAAAGCCAGTGAAAGGATCTTAATCAAAGCAAATTAGTAATGGAGACCCTCTATCTTGGCTCAGTAGAGAAACAGATCAGTGGGGCAGCCCCCACTCCCAGTTCAGAAGATTAACTCTGTGAAACTGCACTGTTTTGTGAAAAGAGCAGATAAAGCTACTCCCTGAAAACACAAGGGGCCCCTGAACTCAAGGCTCAGAGATACACAGGAAGTTTAGGACAGTGTCCCTTTACCCTAGGAGGAGAGCACAACCATAAAAGAAAAAAATAAATAAATAAAGAGGAAATATCAAAAGAAAAGGGAAAAAATGAGCAAAAAATGGAAAAGAACCTTGCCCAAAGAAAGCTACTATGGTGACAGGGGAGATCAAAACACCAAATCAGAAGAGGACAAAACATTCACAGAGGAAATCTCAAAGAGTGATATGAATTGGTCCTAAGCCCAAAGATGCTTCTCAGAAGTGCTCATAAAAGATTTTTAAAAAGAGGTAGAAGAAAAATGAGAAAAAAAATGAGAGATGCAAGAGTGAGTCAACAGCTTGGAAAAGGAAGGAAAAAAATTAAATAAAACAACTCCTTAAAAAATACAATTGTCCATATGCAAAAAAAAAAAAATTCCACTAAAGAAAACAACACCTTCAAAAGTGAAACTAACCAATGGAAAAAGAGATACAAAAGCTAACAACAACAACAACAAAAATCACACATTAAAATGTAGAACAAGGCAAATGGAAGCTAATGAATGATTCCATGAATCAGCAAGAATCAGTCAAAGAAATTAAAAAGAATGAAAATGGAAGAAAATGTAAAATATCTCAATGGAAAAACAGTCAATCTGGAAAATAGATCCAGGGACAATTTAAAAATTATTGGTCTACATGAAGGCAATGACCAAAAAAGAGTCTGGATATCCTTCTTTAAGAGATCATCAAGTAAAACTGCAATTTTCTAAAATTTTCTAGAAACAGAGAGAGTAATATTCATTGAAATAATCCATTGGTCATTTTTGGAAAGAGATCCAAAAAGGAAAACCACAAGGAACATTGTTGCAAAACTGCAGAACTACAATCTCAAGGGAAAAAAAATATTGCAAACTGCCAGAGAAAAACAATTCAACTATCAAGGAGCAACAGGATTTCACAGGATCTGGAAGCATCTACAATAAAGGAATGGAGAGCCTGGAATACTATATTGTGGAAGACAAATGACCAAGGGTTACAATCAAGAATTAATTACCCAATGGCACTGAGCATCATCTTTCATGGAAGGCAATGGATTTTCAATGAAGTGAGAGACTTTCAATCATTTCTTTTGAAAAAAAAATGTAACTAAACAGAAAATTTAATCTACAGATACAGGACTCAAGAGAAATGTAGAAAGATAAACAGGACAAAATATATATTATTTAAAGGTTATACTGTTTACATCCCTAGATGGGAAAATGATATCTGGAACGCTTGAGAAATCTATCTAAAACTAAGGCAGACAGAGGCAGGCATCACATGGACTGAGAATATGGTTGTAAATGGAGTCTGATGTGATAATATCAAAGAAAAAGTCATTAAGGGGTAGAAAAATGTACTGGAATAGGAAAGGAGAATAAAATGTACAAATTAGATCACAAGAAGTAGCAAAAAGACCTATATAAAGAAAAAGATGAGTGGGAATTGAGCATTGTCTGAAGCTTTGATCTCATCAGTTTTGGTTCTAAAAGGGAATAACGTAAGTATTCAGTTGAGTGTAGAAATTGATCTAACCCTATAAAGAAAGAAATAGGAGACAAAAGGAAAGAAAAGGGGGAGCAGGGTATAAGGAAGGGCAGAAATACTAGGACAAAAAGGAAAAAAAGAGGGGAAAATTGTGATAGCAGACAAGGAAGTTGGTAGGGTGGGCCAAAAATAACACTATTAAGAGAAGGGGAGGGGTAATAAGAGATAAGGTAAAAAAAAAAAAAAAAAAAGCACTACAGGGACAGGGTGGAAAAAGAGTAGCATGGAGGGAGCTAGCTACTACAGAGCTAGTAATCATAATTGTAAATGTGAATGTGATGAATTGTCCCATAAAATGAAAGTAAATAGCAGAGTGGAATAAAAAACAGAATCCTACAATATGTTATTTACAAGAAACACATTTGACACAGAGAGATACCTACAGAGTAAAGGTAAATGGTTGAAATAGAATTTATTATGCTTCAGCTTAAAAAAAAAAAAAAAAAAAAAAAAAAAAAGCAAGGGTAGCAATTCTGATCTCAGATAAAGTAAAAATAGATCTAATTAAAAATAAGGAAGAAAAGTATATCTTGATAAAGGGTATCTTAAACAATGAAATAATAAGGATAATAGATGTATATGCATCAAATGGTAGAGCAGCCAGATTCCTAGAGAAAATTTTAAACCAGTTACAGGAAGAAATAGAAGCAAAATTATAGTAGTGGGGGACCTCAACCTTCTCCTCTCAGAATCAGACAAAACTAACTAAGAAATAAACAAGAAAAAAACCAGGGAGGTTAATAGGATCCTAGAAAACCTATATATCATAGACCTCTTGAGAAAATTGAACAGGGAAAGAAAGAAATACACTTCTTTGTTGGCAATATATGACACTTACCCAAAAATTGATCATTAATTAGGGCATGAAAACCTTTCAATGAAATGCAGAAAAGCGGAAATGGTTAATGCTTCCTTTTCAGTCCACAATGCAATAAAAAATAGATTCAATAAAAGGCAGAAAATGATAGAATAAAAACAACTGGAACTAAAATAATCTAATTCTAAAAAATGAGTAGGTCAAATTATGTACAATATGAATGAGAAGATTAATTGATGAATTAAAAAACACCTACTAGAATGAAATTTTAGGAAATATAAAACTGTAGAAAATCAAAATTCTGCCTTAAAAACCAGTGGAAATAACTCTACAGATTTAGCTTGGAAAGGAGAGGAATTGTAGATTAATCATGCTTTTCCACTATTTAACAGACAACCAGATGGAAGAAGGAATAACATACTCTGCTTGGCAATGAAATATAGAACAAAAATCAAGTTATAGAAGATATTTTTGTTCAGTTGCTTTTTAAAAAAAAATTTCCAATTTTTCATGACCTCATTTGGCAAAGATATTTGAGTTTTTTGAAATTTCTTTTTCTAGTTCATTCATTTTACAAATAAGGAAACTGAGGCAAGTTTAGATTTAAGCAACTTATTCAGAATCATACTAGCTAATAAGTTTCTGAAGCTCAATTTAAACTCAAAGATTTCTTCCTGACTCCAGACTTCTGACTATTCACTTTACCACCTAGCTATCCAACCTATTAGAAGTATAGTTTGACATATTCTCTTTCACATAATGAAAACAAAAGAAAAAATATTTTTTGATAACCAAAACCATGCAAAGACAAAATAAGCTTCATCTACAGGTATTGTGTTTACCATCACTATTATTCTTCAGGCAAATGCTGAGTGTCCATTATTATTACATTCATTAGAGTTGTAACTGATCTTAGAAATCATCTAATCCAACCGCCTAATTTAATGGATATTTTTGAAGAAAATCACTTTTGGGAAAGGAGGCCCCTTTGTACTCCACATTTCAATAATTCTATGAAATATATTTCTTATGCTCAACTTCTAAAAGTTTCTTCATCCTCCAATTCTCTTACACTAATAATTAACACATTCAGTGTTAAATGTCTTGGTATGAAACTCCTCTATCAAATTCTCCAGCTCACTCAGTCTGCAAGGACTTCTATTATGAAGTTTCTTCATCTCCCCACCTTGAGGATCAGCTCACTCAGAAGTTGTTTCAACTTGAAGTATTTCTCCCCCAATATCTCCTCCATTTGAGTAAAGATAAAATCCCACAAATTGGAACCTAAATCCATCTAGTGCTTGAAAAGACATATCAAAAATCTAAGCATGATTCTTCCCACCTGAACATTTATTTAATGATGCTGCTTAGCAACTGCTGAGTGAGACCAGCTAGAAATAAGATGGTTTATGCTCTTCTCTCAGTTAAAAAGACAACTGTCTCTCTTTCCTTTTATATTTCCTCTGTTCACTTCCAATTTTAAATTGATAAAAGTTAACAACTATCTACAGTGACTCTATCTTAAACTTGTTTTATTTAACTTGTTTCTTTCCTCTTCCTGTACATTCCTATGCCTCTCTATACAATTACTGCCTGAACTCTGCTTCACCACCCAGGTCTCCAAACTCAAATGATGGTGTTGTCATTCAGTAAGCATAAGAAAGCATCAAGCAATTCTTAGATATGAATGAGGCAATTCAATCATAGGCTATGCACTAATTAAGGTAATGATGATAAAAGGTACACACTGACATTATTAACACAAATGACCCAAGGCATGGCTTAACATTTCCACCTTCAAACTCCTTCTCCCTCGTGGTCCCCAGCCTCCTAGGACATTACACATGTGCTCACCTTAATCAGAAGGGAACTGATGCATATCCATGTAAACAACCTACTTATGTCTCTCTGTGTGTCTTTTTTTCTAAGTCATCCTCTCTTCTTAGATTGTCTTCCTTCTATTTTATGCCAGATTCTTTCTAATTCTTCAGATTTTTCTTGAAAGTTCTCCTCTAAGAGAAAGTTTTCTTGATAAATATCATCTCAATATATAATTATGTCATTTCAGCAACTCCCAACTATTAATCATTTAAGTTTGAACTAGGCAAGAAAAATGAGTAGAGGAATTAGCAAATATTTCATAATTTTGTCAGTGAGGAATCTCTACCAAGAAATCAAGTCAAAAAGCATGTGTTAAAAACCTACTATGTGCCAGATTCTATAAGTAATGTTTATATAAACAAATGCAAGGATTTTCACCTTTTTTAAAGGGCTTTCAGTCTAATAGGGGGGAGATAATGAAACAGTAATCTACAAGCAAGATATGTACTGGATATATTGGAAATAATCCCAGAGTAAAGACACTAAGATTCAGAAGAACTGGAAAAAATTCTTATAAAGATGGAATTTTAGTAACTTAAGGGAAGCCAGAAAAAGCAGGAGAGAGAGATGAAGAAGAAAATTCCAGGCAGTTGGGACAGAAAGTAAAAATGTGTAGAGTTGAGAGATTATCATGTATGAGGAACAAAGATGCTAGTGTCATTGAATATATGGATGGTAGAAAGGTACAAAAAAGAATGAAAATGTAGCAAAGGGCCACATTATGGAAAGTTTTTTAAATCAAACAGATGAGCTTACATTTGATCTTGCAATTAATAGTTATTGAAGTTTATTGAATAGCAAAGTAATATAATCAGATCTGAGCTTTAGGAAGAGCAATTTGAAAACTGAGTAGAAGATATACTGGAGTAAGAAAAGACTTAAAGCAAGAAGACCAAGCAGGATTATGTTATAATAGTCTATGGTTAGAGTGTATGTAGGATAGTAGGGGAGAGAGAAGGGGGTTATATCACAAAGATAAGAGTTGACAGCACTCACAACAGGAAGCACACCTGGACAATTCTTACTCATCAATATATATTACAAACACAACACAATTCTAACCATTGAAATTTTCAGTTCTTTCCCTCTCCCCTTTCTGGTGTTGTTTGCTGATCTAATGATTTCATCTACCACGCTACTTTTCTACAAAGTTATAAGATGTATTTTCATCTGTTTGGCCATTTTTTCCCCAACTAAACTGATATTTATTGGTACCACTTTCATCTATTCCTTTGTTAAATTTAAAATGTTATGCATCCTTTCCTTCTTGGAGAAATTGCCATAAATGGTTCATAAGACAGCTCATAGCTCTTATCTATTTCATTTCTTATGTGAGTCAGACTACAGTTACACCCAGTCAGGAAGCAAAATCTATTCATTCAGTTGAATCTTTGGAATTTCTTTTCCTTTCTCTTCCTGATATTTAGAATAGGTTTAATAAATTTCTTTACTATATCAGATTCCTAATATTCTTTTTAAAAATAGAGAGATATAGGCTAAATAATGTTTTAATCATTTGGATTTGAAACTAATTAAATGACTGAACTAAATGAGTAATTTTAAATAAGTTAATGATAACTAGCAAGAGATCTCCAGTGGAATAGCCCTATTTTTAATCCTGCAAATTGTAACTCCTTGTTTAATCAGTTACTAGGACAAAGACATAGCATGCTTATGAAATATTCAAAGGACAGAAACCCAAGAGGGACAATAAATAAACTGAATGACAATGTCAGAAATTAAAGAGTCTTCTATTTGGGCTTAAAAACAACAACAAAAACAACAATTTTACAACTTTATGAAAATGGAGGCATACTTAGCACTTTCAGGAAAAGGATGTAGGAAAATGGATTTGGGGATCTTAGCACACTACAAGGTCAATATAGCTTAGTATTGTTATATAGAAATTCCCTCCCCTTTAATTTTTTTTAAATGTCACTTTAGATTGTCTCATTAAAAAATGCATGACATCTGGAAATAAGAAAATATTAGATTGTTTGTACTCTACCTGGATCAGACCTTATATGTAGCATTATGTCCAGTTCTAAAAACCACTATTTAGAAGGAATGTTAATAAGCTAAGTATCATTCAGAGGAGGTCAACTAAATGATGAAAAAAAAAACTTTAGCTACATATTATTTTAGCCTTAGTTGGAGAAATTGGTATTTTTTAGCCTGAAAAAAAAATTTCAGGGAGAATGTGAAGGGTCATAGATTCTTAATGTTGGGATGTTATGTAGAAGACAGATTAGACAATTCTATTTGATCCTAATGGGAAAAACAAGATCAATAAAAGGAAGTAGATTTGAGTTGGGCTTCAAAGAAGACTTCCTAACAATTAGAGTTTTCCAAATGATAGAATGTCTTTGGATGTAGTTATTCCTCATTGAAAGACTTGAAGCAAAGGTTGGAAGGATATTTATTTATTATATTGTAAGAGGGATTATTTGGGGGATATGATTTGGAATAATATACTATTATTATTATTATTATTATACCATTTGTATCAATTTAAGTTTTGCAAAGAAAAAAATACAAATATTATTTCATTTTCTTCTCAAATTTAGAAATTTAAGTGTTATTGTTATCTCCATACCACACATGAGAAACCTGAACTAAGTTCCTCAGGGTTAAGTGACTCTCCAGAATCACATAGGGATAGTGGGATTTGAACCAGTGTTTTCCTATCTTCAAGTACAACACTACTTACTCTGCCACTTAGTTTCCTAGGCAGATGTTGATATCCCTTGAAACAAACAAACAAACAAAATTCTGTGATTCTATAATGATAGTATTAATATCCTGGAACTTCACTTAGCAAGACCAGATGGGATGATATAGAGTTAACACATATGTTCTGTATTTTTCTAGCAGCTCTGAAATTGTTGCTCTCCAGAGAAAGTGAATGAGAGAAACAAACAGACAGACAGAGGGAAAGAGAGAGGTGGAGAAGGAGAGAGAGAGAGAGAGAGAGAGAGAGAGAGAGAGAGAGAGAGAGAGAGAGAGAAAGAGAGAGAAAGAGAGAGAGAGGAAGAGAGAAGGAGGAAAGGAAAAAAGGAGAGACGCAGGGTAGAAGGGAGGGAGGGAGAGAAAGAGAGAGAGTGTGTTAGTTCAGGCTTTTTTGCATCAATTTATGCTTGTTTCTGTTAGCTAATCAAAGCCAAAAAACAACCTTCAATCATGTAAGTAACAATAAATTTCTGCATTTGTTTTTCATGGCCAATACTCTTTTGAAAATGGTTGGAGTTAGAATTATTAGAGAAGTTTAGAACATAATTCCTTTTAGTTCAATTCAATATGTATTTATGGAGTTCCTACCATAATAGCTAGTGGTCCAATGAATAGAGCATTGGGCAGAGAATCAGGAAGAATCATTTCCTAAGTTCAGATCTGACCTTAGCAATGGACTCAGTCATTGTGTGATTCTGGATGAGTTACTTAATTCTGTTTGCTTTAGTTTATCATCTGTAAAAAGAACTAGAGAAGAAAATGACAAACCACTCCAGAATCTTTGACCAAAAAGTCCAAATGTAGTTGCAAAGTACTTCATATGACAGAAAACAAATTGAACAAGAATAAAAAAGCACTGGTTTATATAGCACTTTGCTCAGTGCTGTGGAAGATACAAAAATAAAGAAAACATTGCCCAATATGTGGTTAATATTAAGTGAATATTTGTTGATTGATTGATTAGTTTCAGATTTGGCACTCAAAATGTAATTGAACAGACAGGATATATGTAAACAATCCCAAAACTTAAACACTTCATAGAATTTTAAAGTTAAAAGAAATGTCAGAGGTCACATAGTACAATTCATACATGCACAGAATTCTCACAATAATGTATCCATCAAATAGTCTCTATTTCTTGAGATCTTCAGGGAGGGTTACAGTAGTCACTGATTTTTAAGGCAGCATTCAAATTTGGGGAGTTCTGCTTATTAAAATTTTTTCTACTTTTTTGTCTTTGCAAGCTTCTACATATTGCTTCTGACTTTGTTCTATAGGACCAAATGCAACAAAAATAAACTTTCCCTTATACGTGACTGCTATTAAAATATTTTTAAGATGGCATTTATGTTTTATCTGAATCTTCATTACTTCAGGATTCAAATAACTTATTCTTTCAATCAAACTACAAATGACACAGACTTGAATCCCCTCACTAAAATTGTTGACTTTCTCTGATCACTCTCTGGGTTATGAAAGTCCTTTTTAAATCATGACACCGAGTACAGAATACAGTAATCCAGACAAGTTCCATATAAAAGGAGGCAAAAGAAAGTTTCAATATAATTCATAGTAAGGAAAGATTATCTCCTGACTTGAGAATCTGGGAAAATTGCATGAAGAAAGTAGCACTTGAAGAGGACCATAAAGAGTAGACAGACAATTTCAGTGGACATAGTAGATTAAAGAAATTAGTGAACAGGTAATAGCATGTAACAAGACCAGGAGTCAGGAGATCATTGAGTGTATCCTTTTAAAACATTAAGGCACTATAGAAGAGGGAATTATTATTATTATTTGTGGAAGTTATTCTCAGTCATGAAACAATTTGAAAAAAAAATTGAGGGCTAAAATGCATTTTTAATGCCTATTCCAGTACTTAGTCAATAAGCAACATCTATTGAATAAAATAAAATATATATATATATATATATATATATATATATATATATATATAAATTTAAAAGGAACAAAGGAAGGAAGGAAGGAAGGAAAGAAGGAAGGAAGGAATAGGGGATGAAGAAAGGGAAGGAAAGAGGGATAGAGGAAGACAAAGGGGGTAAATCTAATTATAATTAGAATAGGAAGTCAGGGAAATTTGGAATTAGTGTCATTAGCAGAAAAGGCTTCATGTGGAAGTGGAACTTATACTTAGCCTATATAAATAAATTAGAACGTGGATAGATGTATATGAGCAATGAGAAACTAGATAAACAATGGTCAGGTTGAAAACCACAAACAAAATAATCAAGAGAACGTTTATAGAGTCAATTATTAATTATTTGAGGAAATTCTTAATTGAAAATAAAGAATTTCCTTTGATAGAGTAGAATGCATTCCAGTTTTTGGAGAGATTGTCTTATCCTCCTAGTAATGAACTAGCCTGCATATAGATTAATATTCCTTTCCTATACCTCCCTACAAATGTATAAAGACTGAGGAATAATTGTAGTCCAGATACAATTAGCTGTCTATGTGGACTGCCATTAATTCCGGTAGATTCTGCAAACCCCAACAGCTTTAAAGATAAATCTGTGTTATAGTAGAAACATTTGTCATGAGTTTCATATACTTTTCCGACACTGGGCAGCAGTAGAAATAATAAGACTTCTCTATATGGGTTCTATCATACATACATGCACACACACATCAATACTTTCATATTTTATATGGAGAACCATCATGAACCCTTTGTCTCTGATGTTACTGGCATACTATTGTTTCTGGTGATTCTCAGGATCCTTGACTGACTCTTTATGGTCACTTCTCTTATCACTCTAAATAGGAAATAATCAGACTGAATCATTCCTATACAAGTCCTCTATATCACTAAATATCTACCCTGTTTCCTATTAGGCTTAGGTGTAACAAGAATTGCTTCCTTCCTGCGGTAGACTCACTGTGTTCCTATCTCTTTTGTATTTTTTCAAGGGCAAGAAGAATTAATTCCCAGTTCATGGCACTGTGGAACTGTAATAAAAGGAGACATCCATTGTTTCTTCAAGGGAGAGAGGAGGACTGGAGGAAAAGACATAAGAACTGATACAATGGACTAGGCATTCTATCCAAGAGTATCTTCAAAAGCTCTATAGCTCTAAGAGGCTCCTAGGAGACTGAATGGTATATCTATATTCATAATATATGCCCAGACCTCTGAAAAAGGGATTAAAGAGTAGTTGAATGAGTCATAAAGAACAATTTCTAGAGACAGTTCATCCTTGCCCATTTCAGACATGTCCTTATTCTGCTCTGTACAAGATGCTTAAAGCAGATTCTCTGTAGCCTGACAACTGCATTTCCAGTTGCTGGTGCCTGAGTCCAGTTCATAAACATGCTTTTTAATCTCTAACAACATTACATTCCATTTGGCCGAATTTCCTGGCCTTGTATCTTTTATCCCTTCGTCATACCTCCTTGATGCCTCTCCAAGAAGGACTTAGAATTGACCTATTTCTCCTGCCAACCACAATTGCACCTCTGCATAAGAGACTTGTGGTTATTCACCAAATTGTCATAATGATGACATTAATGATTTCTAAGGTTGATTTTATCCCTAAGATTCTAGAACAGATTCTTCCCCTGAGCAAATAAAGCCCATGCACCTTCAGAAATATATTTTTGACTCATTTCCCAATCTTCCTATAGGCTCCTCTCCAAATATAAAAAATAAAGTAATTAATAATATTAGTCTTGAATTAACAAAAGAAAAAAATTGAATACATACTATATGACCATATATAGAACACATTTTCATAAGAATATATCGACATGAAGACCTGTATTTGACTTTGAGACCATCTTGTAAATTGAAAACCAGATTGCTCATCTTTATCTAGTTCTGCTAGTTTTTCTCCCTTTCTTGGTAGGCTTCTTCAAAAGTATGTGAGGAAAAATGAGATACTCATTTGATTTTGCATGCAGATTTCATATGAAATCCTACCTCATACTAAGTGATGGATTATTGGACAACGGTGAAGAGCGACATGCAATAATTGGCTAGGAAGAGAATGCATGTTATATAGGGCACATATCAAGAGTATTGGATGTTTTCATGACATTGAATGTTTCATGAAATCTAGACTGTTTTCTGTTCAAAATGACATTCCTTGTAAGGCACAGGCTACATATTTTGACAATACTTTAGAAAAAAAAGTTATATCTTCAAAATCACCCCAAATATCCAAAAGTTAGTCACTGTATTATAATTGTAAAGAATGTTCAAAAACCCTATAATAAGGTTTAAGGTCTACAAATGAAGCCCTAGGTCAAGTGTTCCTTCCTTCTTTTATGATCTTTACTTCATTTTTCCAGTCTCATTTTATATTTCTTATAATATTTCTTAAATCATGTAAACAAAAGTCATAGATTAAAGAGTTAGAAGACACCTTTTCAGACATTTAATCTAACTCATTCAAAAAGGAATCCTCACTATTCCTAAGACCCAAAAAGTTGAACAGCTTCTGCTTCAAGACTTTGAAGATGTGGGAACTGAAAATTTGTGGTGGTAGCCTAACCTACCTTTGAACAATTTTTCTTGATCTTATCCTCTGAGCCAAACAGAAAATCTAAACCCTCCTATACAGCATCGCTATCATGCTATCCTATCCCATTGTAAACTAAATGCCTCCAGATGCTTTAACTAAATCTTATAAAATATTGACAAGATCATTCACAATTCTGGTTGGTTTTCTCTGTATGATCTTTAGCTTATCAATGTTCTTCTTAATCTTTGACTCCTAGAACTGAACTAAATACTTTAGATAAGATTGACCATGGAAGAAGACTATGGTGGGACTATCATCTCCCTATTCCTTGGAAGCTATACCCCTCCTATTTCAAAACTTCTCATTAGATTTTTTGATTGCTAGATCACACTGCTAATTCATTTATCTTACAATCCACTTGAATCTCTTTTTTTCCCCATAGCAATGAATTATGTGTTATATTGAGTTGTTCATTGTTTCCCCACACATAGATACTTTTGTGCATCTTGTTTCCCTTCCTTGAGATTAAGGACAAAATTCTGTTCTTTATTTTTTCCCTCTTTTCATCCCTATTCCCATTCTACCCAAATTACCCTAGAACTAAGTAAACTGCTAAGTCTATATCAGGTGTTTATGAAATAACTACTCTTTGTTGTATTCTGGAAGAAGTATCAATTTAATAATTTCTCTGTACATGCATGGACAAAGGGAATATGAAACAATGATGAACCAGACAAAATCCTTCCTTTGATTTTTTTTAATGTGGCAAGAGCAACAAGGCTAGGGATTTTGGTTGTGCCTCCATGGTGAGATCAATATTCTAATCTCTCCCTTCCACGAAATGTAAGCTACTTTTTCTTCAAGAGGTATTGAAACTACCTTCAAGATTTGATTGCCACAGGGACTAGAAGCTCAGGCAGTTCATATCACTTCTTGGGCCCCTGAATACAAAGGAGTTCCATGGATTCTTTTAGATACTTGGTTATAATGGGCAAGGGAACTTCCCTCAGCTCAATCAAACTGAAGTGTCCATGGTTCCTATTTTTATTGACTACCCTTCTCCTAATATAGTTTTAAGAATTCCTTTTTACTTAATTGCTGAAGGATCTATGATTTTTTTTAATTTTGTGTTTTTATATTGAATTCTTATATTGAATAAATGACCAAGAAAATGATCTAGGTCATGCCCAAATTAGAACAAGCTTCAAAGTCAGACATGATGGGCAAAAGCATGTCTATTTTTTGAGAAGTAATGGGGAGAAATGGCAAATATATGAGAAAGAGACCATTTTAGTAATCCATACAAGTATAATCCAACTGCTTGATGACCTCTAATTTCTGTGTAGATACTCTTTCCACTGCTACCAATGGAAATCATCCTCACTTTAACATACATCCTTTGTCTGTTGTCATGGTCTTGGTGGTCAATGGTCTGAATATGAATTTCTCTGAACATAACTAGGATTGTACTTAAAAACCAATTATGTAACCTATTATCACACTCATGTTTAAAGATTTGCCACTTTACAAAAAGTTACAAGAGATCATTTATGAGAGATTTCAAATTCCAGGAGCTTTTATATATTCCGGTGAAACTAATTCGTGTAGGTATAGTTTTGATATAACAATACTATATATTTACTTCAATAATAGGGCAAGTTGTTTTATACCAAGTAACTATAAAGCATATAAATCTGTACACACACATAGACATGATTACTATCTAGTCCATATGGCTATATTAACAGAAGTGGATGAATTTCATCAGCAAACTCAGATATAGTATCATAGTCTTGTCCTTCCTGGGTTGTTTGCCCTTTTGAATGAAGCTCTTATTGCCCAGGAGAAAATGTCTCTAGGGTTTAATATCCCTCCTCCTTGCCCTCAGGCAAGTTGACAATGAAATTATGAGAAAAAGATTGCTGCCTATTTTCTCTTAAGAGTAAGTTTGCTTTAGGCATTTGTTTCCACATGAGCCAGAGGCTTAAATGTTTTACTTCAGTAAATTTTGAACTTCACAATTGGTGAGTTTAATAATTGCTAGAGTTTATACTTGAATGTCTCTTGGGACTTGAGTTTTGCTGAAACTAAACCAAGAACCTGCATAAATCTTGGTGGAACTGACAGTCTAGACAGTTGGGAAAAATAAGCATTTTAACATTTTCTGTTATAATGGGGTGGAGTATAGGGGGAAGATTTCAGGAAGGGCATCTTCTATTATTTGCCATAAACCAGGGGTCAGGCAAGGTTACTTGGTCCTGTTTTCTGAAAGAAAAAAAAAATAAACTTTGAAATCAGAGGGCATTTCTCCAAATCACTAAGAAAAGTGTGGCTAATATTCAGTGAGTTGGTGCAGTATTCCTGAATGCTTGGTATGTAAGGATAATTTCATCTGCTTTAAGGCAATAAAGGAGACATTCAATCTCTCCTCCTTTGATTTGCCAATCTCTTCCTGCAGAATCTATTTATCCTTTGTCTGGTTAAAGGCATCTGAAGAATGTGTGAACAATCAGCCCAGTGTTGCTCCTTTTGGATAGTGACATTATCTTCTCCACACATAGGGCTGTCACACATTTCTAATAGAGTCCTATGGATGGAGGAGATAGGAGGCTTCTAGGCCAAAGACCTTGTTTCTCCTAATTCTCTCCTCTTAAAAATGAATAAAGATAAGTGTTTTTGAATGTGTTTTTTAAGAGTTCCAGATCTAGGGAATGTCTATAAAGTCTTATTGAGACTTTCCCTGGTGCTTCTTTGTCCATGTCTATCCAAGATTATTTAAGGGAAATGTCTTGAACTTCTCTTATTAAATCTTACAAATACAAATGCACACACACACACACATATATACACACATTTCTAGCCTTGGTGTCCCTTGTGTATTTAAAAACAAAATAAATCAAAACCACTAATTCCTTTGGGATCCAACCAGGAAACCAGAGTGGTGCTAGTTAAGATGGATTATATAGAAAAAATAGAAAAGTTCCTTTCTTTATGGAACTCCCACTAGGAGTAGGTACATTTATCAGTTATCTATTTGATATCTTTGTCTTTATATCTTTTTTGACCAAGCTTTGTGGATAGACTTCTTATGGTAAATTTGTTGGAAAGTCTAGTAAAGAATCCCAAAAGATGAAAAGCAATCTATGTGATTGTCACATTATAGATGCCCTAAAATACAGAAGGATTCCTCTCCAAATCATTAATCCTCAAGAGTTTAAAACTGAGAATGGAGAAGACAAAATAACTACTCTTAGTTGCTACAACTAGTGTTCTCATTTACACTTAAACTTAAAAAGTTTAAGTGTAAACTACCAGTTGCCTTCCAAATTTGTTGTGACACAATTTAATAGATTAACTATTATGGCATCACATTTTCTGGTCAATTTCCTTAGTTGGTGAAGTCTCCAAATAAATATTCTTTTGACAAACATTTATTGAGGATCTAAAATATGTATGTTCTATATTTTCCAAATGAAATGTTTCTATTTTGACTTGATAATTGTATTTGCTTGTCTCTCATTTTGTGATTCCTGAAAACATTTAAAAATTACATATTTAAAAGAATATTTCATAAGATTATATAGATAGAGAAAGGGCTTATCCAAGAAAAGTCAGATTAACATAAATGATCTTTGATTTTCTTTGCATCAATGAAATTGATGTAAATGAACCTATTGAAACTGAGCCTCAGTGATCTATGTGAAGTGAGCTACATGCAGCAGAGTCATCACTAGGATATGACTTTGTAGAATCCTCTTCTAATGATCTTTTTGCTATAAAATGTTCTTGATGCTTTCAGAATCTGACAAAGTCTTTTAATATTTATGTTATTAGATGTATCACCCAGTCCAATATTTTAAAACAAAGATGACTAAAGGGGGAAAATGTCTTGTGAGGACATTCTATTACTTTTCTGGGGAAAAACATGTATAAATTTGATCTGTCAGTTGCTCTATGGCTAAATATTTGAGAGGAAAACTGAAATTATTCATTTCTAAGATACCTGTTGCCATCAGATTTTTGATGTAAATTTGAATGATGTTACATATTTAGTGGTATAGTTACAATCATCCCATTGTATGAATTATTTATATAAAGACCATAGCAATATTTTAGAGTTGCGGTGTCAAATTCAAATAAAAACTTGGCATACTAAACTATACATAAGGATACTTGTGGGCTGCGTGTTGACTTAGAAAACCACACAATTATATATTTATCTTTTTATTAACATGAACAGCACATAAAATCAGTTAGGAACTACATTTTAATATAATTCAAGCTTCATTTCAGGAGTATTGTAAACCATAGAGCCCATGGCTCTATGTTTGACACCTATTTAAGAGTATTAAAACACTTGGCACAGCGCCTTGCATGCATGAAATACTTAGTAAATATTCGTTTACTCATATTAAAGTCAAATGTTTTTAAAAATTATTTAATAAATGATTTAGCCTAGAAACATCTTGAGTGTGGTCTAATGACCAGCAAATATGAGACTTTATCTAGAAGTTTTCTCTTCATATTATTCCCCTATGAACAAGTTATTTTTTAATCATGGTAAACAGACCTTTGGTAAATTGGGATTTGAAGAACTTGCTTTGGGAAATTAATCATACTCTGTAGTACAGCACTTTATTCTTTAGGTTTCCCAGTGACTAAAGAAGGACATAAAAACAGCTTACTGTGAAAAGATTCATAGTTATGAACTACAACAAGTACTTGTGTATATTAATTGACATTATTCAGTTGACAAATTTTCAACCTATTTTGAGTCATTTACCCTTTTTGCAGTCTAATAAAGCCTATTGATATTGACCAATTCTCAGAATGATATTTAATGCAGAACATAAAGATAGCATTACAAAGGTGAAGAGTTATAAAAACATAAAAATTTCCCTAGTCTTTGGGTAAAAAAAAAAACCCTGATAATACAAATTATTGTGAAATGACATGACAAAAATTTCTAAAGGATAGCCTAATAGCAATAATTTCATTCAGCCACTTTTCAAAAGTCTTCCTGAGACTTTCTGCTACTTGCAATAATAGAATCCATCCTTCATTACAATTTAGTTGGTTTTAAAAAGGATTCAGTCATCACTTGCTAAGTGCCTACTAGGTGCGAAGCTTGGTGCCAGTGTGGAATTTGCAAAGAACAAAGAAAGCAAAATAGTCTCTTTTTAAACAGAAACTTGAGTTCTCCCTGGAAGTCACACTTGAATTATTCATATATGTATGCCAAAATGTATGTGTGTATATAATTTTCTGATGCTTATAGTCTATAGCATAAAAATTAGAATATTTAAAGATGTTGTCTCAAGCAATAATGTATGATTTCAACTCCAGTTACTATTTCAACAAATCACAAAATCTTTTACCATGTCATCTTTTTGTTTGGTTTTGAAAAGTCAAGCTCATTATCTTAAAAGTAAAAAAGAAACTAGGAGAATATATTCAGTACTGCCCTGAACCTTTTAAAAAGAAAGTTATATGGCTAAGGGTTTTGTTTGTTTGTGTTTTTACATTTTTATGCATCTTGCTCATTCCTGGTCCCTGTGGGCACCTGAAATAAAAGGTCAGGTTACTGTCAACTGTGAGAGACGCCTTTGCAGAAATATTTCCAGCTGAGATCTCTTGGGAGATTTTCTACCTTGACATCTAGTATCCTGACTTGAGGGGATATCTTTAAAATTCATATGTAAACATGCTTTGTGCTCATGAATGTGGGTGCATGTGTGCATGTGTTCATGTGTGCATTTGATGTGGGCCAAATTAAGCTTACCATTCCAGGAGCCTGCAAGGCAAGCATACCATTATCTGTTGAGAATTCAGCTGCTGAATTGAATAGATTAAAAAGAACCTTTCCTAGACAGGAAAAATACCGAAGGCTTTTCAAAACGAGGGAGAAGTATAGACCATATCTATATTTGCATTGCTTATTCAAGGGTGAAGACGAAACAATACGCACACACATTCCTGACACAGAGTCATTTTTTTTTTTTGAAAAGTGTTGGTTGGTAGCACCTCCATGATGTGTCTGCCTGTGACATTTTAAGATCACAAATTGCTGCTAGGAATTAGAATTAAAAAAAAAAAAACTACTTGCTTTTCATATTTACACTAAAAAAAACTTCTTCTTAATGGTTAATTAGGTCACTAATCAAAGGAAATTCTAAAGAGGAAAATGAAATGTTGACATTTTGCAATTATTCGCTGCTGTGAATAATATATAAACACACTTCTCATGGTAGAAGTGGCTTTCAACCCCTTTTTCTGCCATTTGAGACACACTACAGAAACCCAGTGTCTCAAGTGATGGACTGCCACATTATCTCCTTCACTGCTCACATTTAGTCTGGGTCACTTACATTTCATTATATTATGCCTTTCCTAAGGGTTTAAGGATTGGAGTGGAGAGAGAGAGAGAGAGACAGAGAGACAGAGAGAGCGAGAGCGAGAGAGAGAAGGAAGAGAGAGGAAGAGAGGGAAGGAAAAGGGCGGAAAGGAGAAGGGAGGGAGGGAGGAAAGAGAGACAGGGGAGGGAAGAAAGGAAGGAGGGAGAGAGGGAGGGGAGGGGAAAAGGGGAAAGAGGGAAGGAGAGAGAGAGAATAGGTGGTTTGCTTTACCTGACTATCCCAATTACATAATACCTGTACAATGAACAAAAATGTTGAGAAGAAGAAATTCCTGGAGAAAACTAAGTTCTTTCATTGGAAAGTCTGGCATGAATGTAGAATCTCTATAGTGTTCCATGAGCATATCCATATAGTTGGCTACTCTGGCTGGTAGGCTGCCTCAACTGAATTCACTACAATCATTAGACATCTACTATGTGCAGTAAGTGAACTAGTAGGTGTTAAAAAGTGGGAATAATGGACAGAAGAACTTTGTGTTTCATTTCTGACAATGAAATGTCAAAGGATTTAGAAGAAGGACCCTGATATGTTGAGTGGCTTCCTTGTGGGGAATTTGTGAGAGGACATAAAGAGCTAATGAGGCTAAGAAATCATAGAGAGACTGTGTTATCTGTATAGTTGAATGGATAAAAAAGTATTACCTTGAGATTTTACAGTGAGGAGGAAGAGAGGAAGCCACCAAATATAAACAATAAGGATGATTGAAAATAAAATGAAATATGTCCATGGAAAATTTAAGATAAAATTCTTTTAAAAATTTAAGTAGAGAGGGCTCATTTTTTAAAAAGGAAGACAAAGGCATTCATTAAGGAATATGTGCATGTATGTCTGTATGTGTATTTGTGTGTATGTGTCTATTTATCTCTATCTATATATCCAGACATAAGTATTTATTGAATACCTGCTATGTACTGAGAAATGTTAATGGCATAGGATATAAAAGAAATATGAATTGCTTTTTGCAATAAGAATAGTATATTCTACCTAATCAAGAACTATATCTAAATAAATATGAATATAAATGGAATCCTAGAGCTTTTGAACACAGTTCTACAAGCCAGGGTTGGCTTTTCAATATCCTCTAACCAAGTCCAAAATGTAAGTAACACAAAAACCATCTTCCCTCTCTCACAACCACAAAACATTTGTTTTCCATTGTTTATTTGTAAGTACATTGTAAACAACATATATCTATCTTTATCTTTCTTTATATCTATATTTACCTATCTATATCTATATATGTGTGTATATAAAATTTTAGCATAGCTAGACTTGTAAATCTCTATTCCTATTAACACTCTGGTAAGTTTCTTTGGTTGTTTATAAAATTTTATTTTTGTATTCTTGTAATAGCCATCTAGAGTGGATAGTCTTCATATCCACTGAATTTGTTGAGACTCATAGATCTGAAATTATCATTACCTAGTTTCTTGTGATTTTCCTGCCACGATTCTAAAATTAAGAACTCTTTTACTGCTCTCTTGATGGGAATTGACTTGGATTGTCCTCATTGTCACTAGTATTGATTATGGTAGTGATAATAAGACCTTTCTCTATCATCTGAGAAACCTGAAGAGCCTAATGAAACTCCTGTTGCCAACTTTTTAAAAATTCTGGATCTATTTATAAATACTAAGTTAGAAGCTGTTAGAAAACAGAGATTGTCTTTCTTTTTGTATCCCCAGGACTCAGTACAGTGCCTAGCACATAATAGGTGATTTAATAAAATTTTGCTGATTTACATTGTCAGTCTCCAATTCCCTAAGGAAGACCACTTGAGCACAAACTATAAGGCTCTTCTATTTTCATCCCATTGTATCTGGACAGGTTATGAAATGCTTTTAAGCACAAAAGTTACCCACATCCATGTACCTATTGGGGTTTGAGTGCTTTTTGGAGCTACTTGTCATAATGTTCTTTAGACACACTAACATTAATGATCTGATAGGGATTTAACCTTTACCTTTGCAGTTTCAGGATACCTTCCCACCTTAGATTTTGCCTGTATCCTGTCTCTCAGAGATGATTGGTTGATTAATGAGTTACAGTTCATAAGCATTCCAATGGGGGATACATGCTATGGTACTAAGTGGTAAGTTATATATCTGTGTTTGCCTTGGCATTGAAATTTGCCAGCTAAAATTCTCCCCCCGTGGCTAGCGAAATTGAGGGAGTAAGGTAATCAAATGTGCAGATGCTTATTTCCCAAATCTAGAAGCTTATCATAGGTGGCCACTTTGAGTAGAAGTCAGTTGGGTTCCTGGCCGAAAGGTATGTATTCCTGTTACCTATGTTTATTAAGCATTTTGGAGATTACATCTTAACCTAATCTTAGCAATTCTTTGGAAGTCATTCTAGTTTAGCTCACAGCTGAATGAACTATAGCATAAGGTTAAGAAACTGCCGGTGGGTTTGTTTTCTCTGAAGCTTTTCAAGTTGTAGGGATTTTGAGGTAGCTAAGATATAGATTTTAAATATATTTAGGAATATTTGTGAGGAGGAAGCAGAAAATGGGCAAAATTTCTTTATTAAATTTCTAGTGAAAGTTAAAATGGGATATCAACATTTATTTGTCATAATTGATGATAATGTATATTTAATGAGTAGTTTGCCTATCTATCTGAAATTGTCAGTTCTATATCTATACAGTAAGAAAACAATTGGTTGAATAGTGAACATTTCAGTAGCAAATTCACTTATTTATAAGATGATAAATAACTTGTTAGTTATTTAAAGTATATATATGTATACATATTTATATACATATAATAGACACATATGGTAAATAGTTATTACCTGAATATTCTATCCCTCCACTAAATTATAAATATTTTGAAATCAAAGAACCTGTAATATATTTTTGTATATCTTGTAACACCCAACACAGAACTTTTCATGTGTTGAAAGAGTTAGTAAGACTGGTCCTGGGCCTTGCAGATCACCTCCCATTTGTTGTAAAGTCCAACAGATCATTTCTCCTTCCCTCCAAAGTGTATGTTAAGAATTTTGAAGCAATAAAAATGTTGAACCTGAAAGATGCTATTAGAGAAGAAAGAGAAAGAGAGTTCTATGACTTTTTTAGTTGATGTAGTATAATCATAAACATTATAGATTCATATATTATTCCAATTTATTTTATTTTATTTATTTTATAAGTAAAGAAATTGAGCCAGGGAGTTTATGATTTGAAAGGACTGTTTATCTGATAAGTATCTGATGCAGAATTCAAACTTAGGTCTACCTAACTTGAAGTCCAACAATCTATTTAGTATACCATTTAGAGTCCTTTCCAATCATTTCCACTTATAGCACAATTTGTAATTTTGCCATGGGTATTTAGGGCACCTAAAGAGAAAACTTCTTATACCATGGTTAGCCTGTAAAGCACTATTTAGTACTTTCCCTCTAATATTAGTTCAAATTCCATCTTGGCTACTTGTCACTTTGGTCAACCTGGACAAAACATGTGAAACCCCTCAGGCTTAGTTTCCTTATCTGTCATATAAGATAATTGGATGTGACCTCTGAGGGTTTTTCTGCATGTAGATTTATGATCCTAGGACCAATATTTCTCACATAAATATAACTGAAAGGAAATGACCATTTACCTTAGAAAGAGGTAAACTCATAAACTCATGTAATTTAAGGCTGTGAGAGACTTCAGAAGTTATCTCCTCTAATTAGTGGTGGACAAATTAGAAATCTTAGGATTGGCCTGGAAATTCAACTAGTTATCAGTAAAACTGAACCCATACCTCAATCTCTAGATCCATAGTCCAGTTATCTTTCAATTACACTGTTGGATTTCAGAAAATACTTTTTAGTTCTTCAAAGGGAATTATTCAATTTCACTAAGTTATGCCAGTAAAAATCATCATGAAATTGAAATCAATTGACTTGAGATCAAATCCCACTTAACTAACTGTGTGACTTTGGCTCGTTTCTTAAGCTCTCTGAGATCCTTTATTTGAAATTCTTCAGCTTTCAAGTGGGAAAATTGGAATTGAATACCTCCAGTGTCCCTTCTGGGAAAAAATGTGTACTACTATGATCAGTAGGTACATTTATTAAAAACAGTAGTTTTAGATGTTCTATGTGAGGGTTAATGAATTTTTCCCCCTATGTGAACTAATAGCCAAAATCTGATGTTCTTACCACTTACTAGTTTAATAGCAACTTATACCATTTATAATCAAGACCATGTGAGTAATAAAATGTGTAAGACCCTGCTCTATTCTTTGCATTTAAGGTACTTATTTGATAGATAATTGTTATTCATACATCATTTCAAAGAGGATCAATGACATCATTGTAAATCTTGACTTGCATAATAAGATTTAAGCGAGAATAAGATATGAAGAGTTGCACAAAGTCATCAGTGTCATCTCCCTTCCTGAGTCATTGAAGTCTAGTATCAAGACAAGACAAGATGATTGGCGATGGGCTGGGATGCAGTGAATGATTTTGGTGTCTGATGCTTAAACAAACTCTGAGCTCTTCATGGTACTTGCTTCAGTCACCTTTATGGTCATTAGAACTATTTGCTATTATCCTTCCCTTTTGCCAGTGTATTCACAAACTAGGAGTAGACATTACTCTACTCAGATTTGAGGCCCATTATTTATCCACCACCTAGGTTAGTCTGTCTGCTGAGATTATTTGGGATGAACTACTGTGCGTACTATAGCTTCTTGGAGCCACAGATGAAAGTTAGATGAATGAGGTGGACATCAAAAAAAGCCTGAAAAGAGCTCAATAAGCCCACACACTAAAAGGGGTGCTAGTCCTCTTCAACACTCCATTCACCCCACAGATAGATAGATTTGAGTGAAGGAGGGTTATGCAAAGTCACCAGCCTCACTCTCTCCGCCAGAACCATTTGGCTTCAGTGACCAAATATAAATTAGAAGAAGTAGAGATGGCTTTGGATGCAGTGGAAGACCTTGACCTTTTTAAATTAAGGTCCTTGGCAGGTCTCATTTTAACTGAAATAACCACCTTCAGAAAGAAATGAGGTAAAGATTAGTCTTTTTTACCTAATCAAAATATTCTCAGAATGATTGACTCTACTATCATCAGCACAATTATATTCTTCAGTCTTCCTTTTCTGGATTTTCTCCTATTATCCTTCCCGTGTTTCCTTCATCAGAAATACAAATAAACAATATGGTCTTTTATTTTCCTTTTTTTCTCTTTTTCTTCTTTCTTCTTTCCTTCCTACTTTCCTTTATCTCTCTTTTCCTTTCTGAAAGTACTTTGCCCAAAGTAATGTAAATTTTGATCTCTTTAACCTTCCAAGATATCTCAGGGTTCATAGGGCTAGATTTCTTTCTTAAGGATGATACCTGAAACCCAAATTCCTCTACCTGTCATTAACTGCCAAGAAAAGATCCCTGGCTAAGCCTATCTGTTCTGGACTAAGATTGTCTAAGAATGAATGTAAATAGCAATTGTTTTTGTTTAGTCTGAAACACTGAGTGTCCTCTCCTATCAGATTGATTTTTTTCTTTTCTTTTTTCTTTTCTCTTCCTTTTTTTAAACTGTTTTTTCTTTTTTTAAAAAAAGGCCTTTCTTTGTCTCATTTCTTTCTTACCTAGCTTTAATCACTGAATGGATGATTACCTCAGTCAAATTGAGACCTGTTTAAGGCCTTAGTTTAAAAAGACCAAGTTTTGCTCTATATCCAGGGCCATCTCCAGTTGTCTTGATCTATATCAAGTCACGGAATTCAGACAGCTCTAATGTGGGTTAGCAGAGCAATTTCTGTTTCCAAATGATGTGTTTGGGGTTTAGCACCAAATGATAAAATTGTAGTCATCTCATGTGAAGAATTCACAACTGGCATCCACTTTGGCAAAAGGTAGATTTATTTACGAGAAAAGGTTTGAGACAAAATGATAGATACCTGTAAAGATAAATATGAAATAGAGTTGGAAGAGATATAGTTAGCAAGGAAAAGGGTTTTAATAATTAATGATGGAAAAGACAAGTTCCCTAGTGGAATTTATAATTTACTAGGAGAAAGGGAACACCCAAAGAGGTTGGAGTATGCCCTTAGCTTAAAGGCAAAATTCTAAAAGAGATTTAGCACTCTAGAAGAGTTAGTTAGCTATAATAAAGAGAAAGAATAGAAGCATTGTAAGGGATATTAGGAGAGATGTCATGTGACATGGAGGAAGGAAAAGGGAAAGACATCATGAGGCTGAGTATGCTAGCAGGCTATAACCCAAAATGAGTTAACAGCAAAGATTCGACAGATTTAAAGGGGAAATTTAAGTTCAGGGGTTTGACATCTTGGATTTCTGACTCAAATCAGCAAAATGGGGCAACTCTTACAAAAAAGTGGGAATGTGAAGCTAAACTGATCCCTATTAGTGCCCTTCCCCATTTGTCTCAAGGAATAATTCCATCAGTACTTCATTCTTTCTCTGCCAACCTCATACAGCTTCAGGAACCCAGGAACTCATCAACTTCGGAGGAGAAAATGAGACTGGTGACTTTGCCTAGCCCTTCCTCACTTAAATCCAATTAATTTGCAGGTTATAGCATCGTCTCCCTAATGTCATAATCATCTTGGAGAACCAAGGACAAACAACAACAGACAGACAGACAAAGACAGAGAGGAGACATAGAAAGACAGAGATAGAGAGTCCAACAGAGAAGAGACAGAGACAGAGAGACAGACAAAAATAGAGGCAAAATGAGAAACAGAGAGAAAGAAACTGACTTGTATTATAATATTATATAACATAACATATAACATATACAATATGTCTTATTTGGAATCTATTGCATATACATATTATATTGGAATATATTGCATATACATACATACATACATATGTGTGTGGATGGATCTAGATATATATACCTTTATATGTGTATGCGTATTGCAGCACCTTTACTTTTATAATATATTCTTCTCCCTCCTCAACAAGATGAGTCATCCCTTATAACATTTTTTTCTAAAAAACAAAGATTAAAGAAAAAAGGATTTGAGCAAAGCTAATTAATACAATCTAACAATATATGAAGTGTTCCACATCTATAATCCCTCTCTTCTATGTAGAAGGAAAAACGGTATTTCTTATCTTTTTTCTGGGACTGAGTGTATAATTACCCTTAGTTATGTAAATTTGTTTAGTTGGTTGTCCTTTCTATTTGCTTCTTATAGTCATTTTGTTTATAGAACTCCTATCTAAAGGCACTCTTCTATACTTTTCCACTCTTACTAGGATTGGTTCAATTGGTCCAATATTAATTTTTGATGTCAATAATGAATTCGTAAGGAGATATTTTTGGAGTAGCTATAATGACAGAAGTACAAAAGCAACCACTCTGGGTTGCACCCATGTTTTAGCACACATTTGGCCCCTTGAAAAATAGTATAAAACTTAAAAAAAAAATACAATCCCCATTGCCATGCCAAGAAAAAGACAATAATTTTCCATACACAAGTTGAAATCAAACTTGATATACAAAAATACTATGGTATTCCCTTCTTGGGATCCCCAGTAACCTCACTGCTGGATAGACTATAGCTAGCAATGACTTACTTCCCTGATGAACTAGGCTATTTCTTAATTGTGTTTGGTCAAACAGATCATTTGACTTCTGCTCTAGTTCCTCATTAGGCATAGTTGATATTGTTACAGGAACTGTCGGTTTTGTATTTTGTTATTGTTGAATTTGTTGTTATTCAGTTGTTTCAGTCATGTCTACCTTTTCATGACTCCATTTGGGATTTTCTTGGCAAAGACACTTGAGTAGTTTTCCACTTCCTTCTTTCTTTCTAAATTGTATGCTTTTAAGTCTAAAGACAGAAAGAAAGACCTTGTAGACACCAAAATATTATTTATAACAGCATTTTAAGCAAAAACTGCAACAGAAACTTGGGAGGAAAAAAAAAGGTAGACTCATTGATTTGAGAATGGGTAAGCAAACTGTGATACATGAGAGCAATGGAATATTACTATGAAAGTAAAAGAACTAAGAAAGTGAAAGAAAGTGAAGAACTCAAAAGCAAGAGAAGACATGAAGATATGAAAATTATTGGGAAGTAAACTGATTCAATTTAGTGACTTTCCTTATATATAGTGAAACTGAGGCAAACAAGGGTAAGTGACTTTCCCAGAGTCACACACTTTATAAGTGTCTGCATTCAAATTTGAATTCATGGAATGAGTCTTCCTGACCCTGTCAGTGGCAATTCTTTAATGACTGATCTTATCTGTCTCACCAAAGCATTACTGTCATAATATTTTCACAGTTATAACCAGGCAAAAAAGGCATAAAAGAGACAAACTTCATGCATTCAGGAACACATGGATGCTGAATGGGGAAGGAACTCTCCTACTTGGCTGTTCACAGCAATTTTTCCTTACTTAGAAGATTTTTAAAT
Organism: Sarcophilus harrisii; assembly: GCF_902635505.1. Taxonomy (NCBI): domain Eukaryota; kingdom Metazoa; phylum Chordata; class Mammalia; order Dasyuromorphia; family Dasyuridae; genus Sarcophilus; species Sarcophilus harrisii. Next base: position 375,755,030 of record NC_045426.1, on the reverse strand, counting down.
AACACTCAGTTCTAATTCAATATCTACTGAGGCAATAAGCTTTCTAGATTCTCAGGTACTCTGAAGAATCTTTATTATCACATAGACACTCTTGGTTTGAAAAATCCTTTCCAATGTTTAATGTTTTAAATTGGCTTCAAAAATCGAATATTGTTTATGCACAGTGTAACACAATAAGAAAGGCAAAAAAACCCATGATTGAAGGATTAAGTCCTCATTAGCAAGTTTCCAATTACAGATATATTGTTTTCCTAGTTCTTTTAAATTTGTGGTGTATTAGTTTAAAAGCAGAAGTATGGTTTCATTTTGTGATGGCAATGCTCATTGAGCTTGTGCACCTTTACTGACACTAAATTTATTCAGAACATTTGACTTTGACTAGATAAAGTTGGATTAAGTGGACTTCTAACATTAAATCAGAGCTTTATCAAGTGAAGTATTGATTTTGTATTATAATCATATACATCATTGCTCCTTTTGTTATCCTGCCTTCTGTCCTTTTTTTTAATTCAACAATCATTCCAAGAAAATATGTAAAAGTCATTACTCTTAAAGAGCACACTTCAATGACTGTTAAAGATACTGTAATGACTACTGGTCGGGGAAGTCAATATTTCTGATATCATTTAAACCTAGAATAGTCACAGCAAAGTACAACAAAAAGAACAATTGTAAATAAATCAAAAAACAAAACCATCATCAACAACAGCCGAGAAACTATTGCTGCAAAATAGCCTACTCAATCCTCAGAAAGCCATAAAAGACCATTAGAGGTATCTGTAGAGTTGTTTTGTGGGGCTGTATGGTTTTTGTTTGGTTGTTTGTCTTCTTATTTATTTATTCTTCTACAATGAAGTGAAAGTGAAAAATTGAAAAAAAAAAAGCGAAAGTAAAATAGCTATTTATCATTACCATGAAGAAAAATAAATTTTATCAAGGACAAGATAATATAAAGACTAAAATACTAATGATTTGGGGGGGGGAGGAAGGTAAAAATACACTTTTACTAATGTGACTCACTTTTTCATTCAATGTTATACCATTGTCAAAAGAGGTTCAAAGGAACCTGTAAAGTCTGGGCATATTTATCAAATTGTAAAGCATCTAACCTAAGATGGATGGCAGTTTGGAAGCTTTTTAACTCATTATTTCTAGTTCAAGTAGACCTATAGGGCTTGTCCCCATTGAGAGAATGATAAATTATGAAAATATGTCAATACAATGAAAATTCTAATTGTTTCAGAATTAAGGCGCTAATTAGAGATGAAATTTTGCAACACGGTTGCCAAATATCAGGTCAAATATCACAAAAAGGGAAAATTTATCCAAGTAATTTAGGCAAATGTGCTTCATTGACTTGGGAACTCATTTTATGCAAATGCTATTGAAAAACCTGTGAGTTATAATCAAGACTAGATTTGGAAAAATGGACTATTTATCAAAGGCATGTTTAATATCTAATGTGATATGAATGTTGTTTCATGATGATAAATTAAAGAATATGTCTTTTAAAATATTTTAAATGTTTAGAGTTCAAAAGTTTATTTTATCAATCACTAAATTTAATATTTACTTTATTTGCAATAATTTTCACATCATTATGTCTTCTCTTGCTTCTCTGAATTCCTCACATTCATCATTTCTTACAGCACAGTAATATTCCATTACTCTCATGCTACAGTTTATTTACCCATTCTCAGATCAATGGAAGTCTACTTTTTTTCTCCCAAGTTTGTTTTTTTTTATTAAAAAATGCTGCTATAAGTAATATTTTGGTGTCTACAAGGTCTTTCTGTCTTTAGACTTAAAAAGCTTAGATTTAGAAAGAAAGAAAACAAACAAACAAACATACATAAATACATACATAAATACACACACATATGACTATAGTAAAAACTTGTGGGAAGGTAAATGTAATATGACTACTTTTATCAAAAAGCCCTGGAAATGAGGAAAAAGAAAGATCATTTCTTGCTGAAACTGTGAAGGAAGTTTCATGAAGGAAGTGACATTTGATCTGGGCCTTGAAGGATGTTTGAGATCTCAGTAAAAGTAGTTTCTGTGATGATGGATCCTATGAAGTTTGGTACCTGATGCTGTTTCCTCTTAATAAATAATACATAAGCATGATGGGCTAGTCTCTCTTCCTAGGTGAGTCTGAAAAAGTAAAATTATTTTACTGTCTGTGGCATTCTAGAGTAAATGCTGCTGTAACACATAAAACCAGGATTTATACCTTGAAAACTTTAGCTATTAGGTGGTCTCTCTTCCTGGTGCTTTTCTTTTGTGACCTCTTCCCTGGTCTCATTAAAGGACCTTCTTTCTTCTATAACTTATCCCTGTACTCTTGAATGCAGGGATTTTACACTAGGCTTTGCCTGTGGGATCAGAGGGCTATTTAAAAGATAGACTGGCACTGCTGGAGATGCCACCTAACAAGAGTGAAGAGACCAGTGATTTGCAGCCTGACATTAGAAATGATCTTCAGTGAGTGACTGAAGGAGAATCTGTCCAAGCCCTCAAGGAAAACCTGATTTTTTCCCAAGTTGTCTAGCAACTGGTAACAAATCTCCATTTTGTCTTAGTTGGAAAGCTCTAGTAATCCTCAATTTTTTTGAACCTGTGACAACCTAACTCATTAATAATTTGATTCTACAGTGTTGTTAGGAAAGATGCAGATCTGTCTTTTTATCCCTTACATATCCTCACTCATTTATACACTTAGTCAGTTGAAGTGTAAAAAAATTTTAATCTGAAAGGAACTTGAAAATTCTGTGACCCCTTTTGAGCTAATCAAAGTCCTTTCTCCCCCATATCACATTTCTGCCAATCTAACCTCATAAAGTGTGAGAGAATCATTTCCCAAAGCTGAGAACATTTCACCAAGATTCGTTTTGTTTTGTTTTAATTTGAATTGAACTTACTTTTAAAGGCAGAGCTTGACAGAAATTTGAAAAGTGGGGAGAGGAAAAAAATAGTCATAGTATTTATTTGGTGTTGTGTACTCAGTTTCTTAAGTGAATTGGTCAGGTTTCTAAATCATTTTGTTTTGTTATTGTTCTTTGTTATTCTTGTCTTTTGATTTTAACTCATACAATTTTGAACATTTGGGCTGCATCTAATATCATGTTAAGGAGGCACTAACATGAAATTCAAATCTGCATTCCAGAGGCAAGAGATCTCTGGTTTCATACACGTCTCTTACCAAATGCCATTATCTCCTAGCTAAGGGATCAGTACTGGACAGCCTTCAGAAAGAAAGATGGCATCGCTAACATATTCCTAGTCAAACATACTTTTGGGATTAGCTTTTTCAGGACAAGAATTGAAAAAATTTGTAAACACTTTGAAAGGAGGATTTGGCAATTGTGTTATGGTAGAAGAGCCCTAGGCAGATATTTAGAAGACCAGAGTTATAGTCCTAAATTTCTCACTTATTTTATAACCATAGCCAAATCATCTCTTCTTTCAAGATTTTATTTTCTCAATGATTAAAATAAGATATTTGATTCAAAAAATCATGATGATTATCTTTAGCTCTAAACTTCTGGATTTACTCACACAAAAAAAGCTTCCTCTGATTGTCCAAAAAACAAAAAGCATACACTCGCACACACAATGACTAGAATATATAGAATACTTTAAGTTTTGCAAAGTGCTTTGCAGACATTATACCATTTAATCTTCCCAACACTCATTTTAGATAAGTGCTATTGTAGAGGTCTCTTGCTCAGGGTCATATAGCTAGTGAGTGTCTAATCTTCCTGCCTCCAAGTCTGACTTTCTATCCACTTTGCCATCTAGCCATCCTCCCCATACAATTTATAGTTCTATTCACACTCTTCAACTCACTTTTTTCTGCTTACTATTGCTACATAAAAGGACACTAGAAGTATTAGATGATTGTTTACTGCAAATGAATCACTTGCTAATTCTTTTCAAGTTCTTTTCTGTGTAGATATTTCAAATTCACCAATAGACAATGAGTTCTTCTGGGGAAGTAGTACCAGAACTATACTTATCAGTACATAAGGGATAAATATATTATTGATAGAATGACTGGTAAATGAGCTAGCAAAATGAAGTTATTCTTCACATAGAGGAAGAAATGTTACCATAAAGCCCTTCTCATAATATCCGTAAAATTATTTTTCTAAACTTTTTTTCAAATAGATTCTTATCTTTTTTTAATCTAGATTTCACTGTATAACTTTTTGTTCTTCCTTCCAGAGCCCTTGCTTTAAAACATTGTTTCCATTTTTTAAATAAGAAAAAAAAATAAAAAAGAAAGACAAAAAATAAAAATAAAAACAAAACAAAACATTTTCATGTGCCCAGCAGAATATCAAGAAGGATTCAAAATATAGAACAATAAATTTCCATTTCAACAAAGCAAATATAATAAAAGAGCTTATATTCATGAATGCTCATCTTTCCTTTGCTTCCCTGTAGGTTATCATTTTGTTTGCTGCTGTGCACTTTTTACTTTATTCGTTTTTCTTCCTTTTGTTATTCTTCTTCCTGTACAAATAAGCATAAATATATATGTATGTGTGTGTATATTCACACTCACTCATCACCCACACATATCCACATATCCACACACATACATAAACCTGAATGCATACATATCCATATATACTCAGATATTTATTTATACATACACATTTATCCATATGTTTATATGCATCTAAAACAACATTAATATGGCTGATATATAATATAGATTTCTCTCTTGATTTAATTTTGAAGTCTGACTTTGTCTAAGATTAATGATTGCTAGTTCAACATTTTTTTCTAATAAATTCTACTCCTGATCCTTGTAGAATTTGTGCATATATCTTATTTCCTATATCTACCTTGTACTTTAATTTTGCTTCTTTCTTAATTAGTTAACTTTATTTGTCATAATCTTGGTTTTTCTTGGATTGTTTTGATTTATTTATTTATTTGTTTTAGTTTTTCCTCAATCTCTTTCATTTCATTTTTAAAGTCTTTTTTGGGTTCTTCCATAAATTCTTTCTGGGTAGATATCATTTAACACTATTCTTTGGGATAGAAGAGACTTTTTTTTATTACTTTACTGTCCTCCTCTGAAGATGAACCCCAGTTTTCCCTATTCTCATAATAATCAATTTTACTTAGCCTCCCCAGTATATTCATTCCATTGTACTCTGCATTTATTAATCAGTCAATAAACAATCATTTATTTATTTATTTATTGGTCTGTTCATTTGTTCATCTATTTATTTATTTGTTCATTCTATGTGTCAGGTACTTCAACAGATGCAATGCATAAAACAATCTTTACCTGCAAGAAGCATACACAGTATGGGTATTATTATGTTTACTTCTGATTCCCAAGAAGGAGAGGGACAAGTAAGAGCCTAGAAGTGCACAGTATCCTCAAAGGAATCAAAATTATTTTGTGTTAAAATTCATTGAAGAAACTAGGAATTTAAGTTAAGCCTGGAGAAGAAAAGAGTTTAGACTTGATCCTAGAGCCACAATTCAGAACAGCAGGAAGAAAGTGAAGAGAAATAAATTTAGGGTAGTTTAAGGAGTAGGAAAATGGCATATAGGGAAGAGAAGCCTTCCTAAGAAATCATATAAAAGTAGAATGTGTTGTCTTGGGTGAAAGGTAGTCAGTTGGCTATCAGTGGCAGTCTTCCAGCAGAAACTTGTTGGATCACTTGTGAAAGATGTTATAGAAGGGATTCCTGTCTTAGCTAGAAGTTGACCAGCATGACCTCAGAAGTTCTTCCCAGTTCTGATAGCCCATGATCCTTTGGAATGAAGAAAAATCAACCCTTTCAAATGTATTCAAGCATTTATAATGAGAACAATGGCTACAGTGTGACAGTGGCAGATGCCTTATTAAAAGAAAAAATAGAAAAATGAGTCATTTGTAATTACTTTTGCCAATGAAGTATTAATTCAAATACAGTGGAGTAGGTGTGGAAGGGAGGGAGGAGGGAGGATGAAGAAATGCCTTCTTTGTTGAATAGAGCAAGAGGTGGGGAAATCTGATGGGATTTTGATGGAAACTAATTAATACAAAATTGACATGGCTACACCCAAACCAAGGATCTACAAAATATCACATAATACTTATTCTATGTGCAAGGCACTGGAAAAAGTCTTAAAGAAGACAGAAAGGCACTTAAAAGGAAGAAATACAGTTTTTGCCTTTGGGGAGTTGAAAACCACTTGGTAGCTGGAAAAATAAAATAACTAAATTTAACCAATATTTCATTTTATTTAATTTTACTTCATTACAGAAGAAAGATGATTGCTTAGAGAAACTAAACAATTAACTTAGCTAGTAGTATATACATGATTCAACACTTGAATTCAAATCTTCCTAGGTATAACACTGTCAACCACTCCATTCTCAGCTAACAATATAAGTCTATAAGTATCAAAACATTAATATAATAGATAGAAAGTGCCAGAGGGATTCAAAAAAAGAAAATATTTTTTCCTTTGGCTGACATGGTCAAGGAAGTTTTCATGGAATAGATGTAATTGGAACTGAATTGGTTAAATATGAAAAGACAGAATAAGGAGGGTTTGAAAAAGGGAGGAATGGTAGAAATAAAAATCTTGTGATATATATAGGAGCAACAAATAAAATATTCCTTGAAATAGTCTCTTCATACTTGACTATCAATGACCCCTTTATTTCAATCTTCCACTATTGGTAAAATTTTTAAACCACTCATATTATATTATATACTCATTCAGAGTCCATTGATAAACTAGATGAGTGCTTCCCAGTTTGCGTGACTAATGTCAGAATAAATGATATTGATAGAAAGAAAGTAGAAAATATTATGAAGGCTTAAGGGAAGTCCTCAAAAGCTATCAGAGTATCAAGTTTCCTATGAGTCATTCTCCCCAATCACAACAATTAAATACTGATAAAATACTCCCCACAGTAGAAAATATAGTATTAGATTATCTTTAAAGGGAAAAATAATAATAAGCTGAAGTGACTGACCTCTTGCTCCTGATACTCCCACAACTTCCAGAATCTTTCTGTCTCTCTCACCTTCCCTAAAATACTAGTGATGGCTCAGAGTATGTCCAATTTTATATTCTTGGGCTCAAAAATAGTGCAGCTATGAAATTAAGACTCTTGCTCTTTGGAAGAAAAGCTAGAGGAAATATGGACAGTACACTAAAAAGAAGAAACATCACCTTATTGACAAAGGTCAAAGCTATGTTTTTTCCAGGATCAATATATAGCTATGAGAATTGGGCTATAGGGAAAGTTAAGCACCACAGAATTGAAGATTTCAAAATATGAAGATTTTTGAGTCTTGAACAACAGAGGTGTAATCAGTCAAACCTTAAATAAATTAATTCAGGATATTAATTGGAGGGTCAGATATTGAAGCTGAAATTAAAATACTTTGGTCACATAATGAAAAGATAGGACTTACTGGAAAAGACACTGATATTGGAAAAATCAAGAGGAAAAGGAAAAGGAAATGGCAGAGGATGAGCTGGATAGATAGTATCATAAAAACAACTAACAGGAACTTGGACAGATTTCCACAGATACTGGAGGGTAGAAAGACCTGGAAGGCTATGATCCATGGGGTCATGAAGAATAGGTCATGATGGAGCAACTGAACAATAACTATCAATATTCTGCGTGGCTCATTGTGTCTGTTTTAAAAGGAGTCTTTATAATATACATTAAAGAAGAAGAAAACTAGAGAATTGAACTGACAATTCATCTAGAGTTTTAAAAAATTGTATCCTATCTAAGAGTTTCATGGTACATGAAATTCCATAATTGTCAGAATATAAAATTTTTTTAAATGTAGGTAGGCCTACTAAAATGAGTTTTACATACATGTATGTATACATATGGGTCTACATATAATACTCTTCACTTTGACTAAATAAAAGTGTATGTACACACAAATATACACAGAAATATATCACAGAATTTTAGGTTATACCTAGTTTGGTTTGAAGATTTACATTTTAAAAAGACTTAGGATGGGTACTGTCAAATTTTTTCCTTCCTGTGTCATATTATATATTTAGTCTTCCTGGGATGCCAAAGGTTCAGAGAAACATTTCTTCAGTGTATCCCTTCTTCCATTGTGCTTTTTGTTCATGGGATCATGTATGTCACAGTGAGATGGAGGAGAGAGGAGAAGCATATTCTGGGAGTAGGGATAAGTATGCACTTTAAGAATTCTCATTTCTACACATGCTCTGAATAAATGATTCAAGATCTGAAATACTACCTCTGAAAAGCTGCTAACCTCTAATCTAGCTATGGCAAGTGAAGGGAGTTCATGTCTCTGGACAGTTGGCTCAGTTCTCTACTTGCCTTCACCTGTGTGATACATAACTAAAGTTTGTATTCATATTTTTTCTCTAAGATATGTGTTAATCCCTAAGTAGCATGTTTTCCCATTTAAAATTTTCTCTATCCCCATATTCCCTATCACTGTCTCTAGTCAGTCTTCCCTAGCTGCATGGCCTAGGGTACAGAATAGGAAAAAGACAGAAGAGCAGAGAGGAGGGGGATTGACAGAGAGAAAAGGAGAGAGAAAGGGTAAGGTGTGCTGAACACATACTTGTTGCCCTTTTCCTTGACATTGTCTTGTTACTCTGACCACAACCTTGTTCTGCCAGATATGTTTCATTTTCTGCATGACTTCACCTGGATGGGCATTTCAAGCTGTGATTTCCAAGTTTGATCTCCTATTGTAGACCCTGTTATCTCAGCAAAAGGCTTTAAAGTTCAAAGTGAGTTGGAATGAGCAATGTCTTAAAAGTTCTGAGCCTCTGATCCTTCTCTGCTGTTGGCTGCTTCAAAGACTGTCAAATTATTTTACATTGTATAGCAAATACCTCCAATGGGCATTCTTTAAAAATGCAAGCAGGGAACCAGACCCTCAGCTCAGAGACCTGATAGTAAAAGCTAATGCTGTTGATGGGGAAAATCTTGTTTTGTGAGCTGAACTCCAGTGGCCTATATTTTCCCCCTGTGGCTCTCAGTTCAGTTCAGTTCCCCCCTGAGAGTGAATATGACAATCAGATTGTTCCTAGAACCTTCAATTCTTCAAGGTAACAAGTAGACTTTTCCATATTTCAGCATTCCATTTTTCTCTAAGGATCTAGTTTGTGTTAAGGAATTTTTCTGTCTCCCTCATTCTCTCTCTCTCTTTCACCCCTCCCTTTTCCAAACCAAATATGGGATTAGAACAATAATTAAACCTTATCTGACAAAAAAAAAACTAGAAAAATAGAAGATAGATAGATGGAGACAGAGAGTTATTTATGGGGAGGGAGACAGAGTGAGAGATATACACATATAGGTTATAGGTATATCTATTTCATATATATATATATTTGTATATGTGTGCATGTATATATATATATATATATATATATATATATATATATATGTATAGGTGTTTATGTATAAAAATATAATTTCAACAGTGCTTTATAACCTAATCCTAAGTCTGTGATCCATGTTTCTGGGACAACAAATATATTGGATAGAGAATTAAGTGACATAGCGAGATAAGCATCTTTTCAAATCTCTAATCTGTTAAGAAGAAAGTGCCACAACACATTAATGTAAAGAATTAGCAGTTTTGAAGACATTTATAAACTGATGAAGAATGAAATAAACAGAACCTAGAATCCAAAAGAGGAAAATAATTAACAAGCAGCAGAGGCAAAATATGCTCATTATTGTTATAATTGTTTCTGTTATTAGTATTTTTTCAGTTTCTATGACATTCAGAAATTAGAATAATGTTAGACACATCCCTGGTCTGCTCCAATCTGCAACTTCTATAACAGTTCCATTGCTTCTTCTCTCTCACTTGTGGTAACCTAGAATCTTTCCCTGGGCCCCTTGACTCTGACAGGTGATATTTTATCTAACATTTTCAGACCCTGGTGAGGTTCAATGTTATGCCCCTGTTCAACATTACTTTCCTTTTCCAGTTCCCTTTTATGTGCTGTCTTTCCACATTATAAGCTGAATGAAGACAAAAACTTTTACTGGCTTGTATTTGAATCTCCTAGACTTCTAACAAAGTCTGGTGCATAGTTAAACACTTAATAAATGTTTTATCTATCTATTTGTCTTCCTAGGTATCTAATTTATAAACAACTTAAACATTATCTCAATGTGTTACACACTCAAAGCTAGTAATAATATCATTTGTGTTTTTTGAAGAAATTAGCAGCATTCCATTTTTGTAAGATCCTTAAGGGCAGAGACAGTTTGGTTTTTATATTTGTATCCTTAATGCATTGTACCAAATAAGTCTTTAATTCAAATTTCTTAAATTGAATTAAATTGAATTTCAACTACAGAAAAATCGCAATTCTTTTTCTCCAATAAGAGAAACATTCATTAATGTAAAACTATATTCCGAACTGGTCTGAGAATCAGGAAACTCTTGACCCTGTCAAAAAGTAAGTCATTTGGGCATGTTGCTTTATATCCCAGGCCTCAATTTCCTTGATTTTTAAATGGGAGGAATGGACAATATGAATTCTAAGATACTATGAAATTCTAGAATTAAATGAATTCAAGATATTTATTTTACACAGTATATGTTTATGTTTATCATGAGAGTATTTGCAGAAAAAATAAATGAGCTCATAGAGTGGATTTTTTTTTACCTTATGACAAAAATATTGTCTTGAATACTAACAATCAATCACATTAATAGCATTTGTTTACATATGAAAAAGTTACAAGTCAAATATAAATCATTCTTATCTATCTGTTAAAGTAGGTCCTTTAAGTGTCACTCTTTAACAAACAAGTATAATCTATTACTTTGAAGAATATTTTTTGTCATGATGAACTGAGTCAACTAAATTCTTAGTTCAATACTATTCTGCTCCAGCTATATAAATAAAGCATAGAAAAGTAGTAGTTTAATACACTAAAAGGTCTTGTTATTGCCTAAGAAATTTGGTGTGTCTTCAAATCACTTCTGTTGCCTCTAAAAAGTAACTCATAGCTCAAGAAAGACCTGTCAAGATAATTAAATAAGAGGAAGAAAAAGAACACAGTTCTCCTCCACAAAGACCTAGAAAAATCACCAGACTGAATCTTAATTAGAAATCCAGTGAAAAATCACAAAGAGTCATTTTTCTTAACCAGATCAGCAAAGAGAGACAAATAGAAAGGACTATACACAGTGGGGAGCAGGTAGATACCACATAGAGATTTTAAGCAAATGAAATTCTGGGGCTTTGAACTGCAGTGAAAAGTTTAAGATAAAAGTACAGAGGGTTCTGACATGATGCAGAAAATGGGAGTCAGTGCCAACTGGCAATATTAATTCTTTTATTCCAGAATTACATCTGAGAACTAAGATAAATTGAGGAGCAATTTATTGTAGGCCTTGAGCAACATATACCAAAAAAATAAAATAAAATTTAAAAAGTACAGAAGTGAACAACAGTTATGTGGTTCTGACCCTGGAAGTGGATCAGTGTCTTGGATAACAATCCTATGCTGTCTAAAACTGAAGTGGAATGACAAGATCAAAGTATGTGGAATGAAGAAGAGCCTAAAATTGTGTTGCTCTAATCCTACAGAGTCTTCCAACTACTGTTGATATTTGGGTCTAATACCAGTGTGCTGGAGTTCCAATAAGGTAAGCCTAAAATTGTGTTTCTCAGCCCTAAATCCAGAAAAAGACCTTGGGGAAAAAAAAAAGAGTTTTGAACTTGGCATTGTTAAATCTGATTTTAAATTCTGACTCTGGCACTTATTTTTGATAACTCTGGGCAACTTTTAAGGCCTAAGTTGTTTTATATGTAAAATAAAAATATTGTACTAGTTGAGCTCTAATAACACTTAAAGTTCATAGTAGAGGAACATGAGGAATATGTGGAAACATGAAGGAAAGGGAAGAATGGATAACTAAAACTAAATAAAGAGCATAAAATTGAGTAGCTAGAGATAACTTAAAAAATCAGCCTATTTCATAATTTAAATTGTACTGATTTGGAAGAATATTTCCATGTCTATCCTGAGCTGATTTTGTGCAAGATTTCTTGGTGGGCCCCTAGCTAGGGACAAAGCATATGAAACAAGAAGTGATAATAATAATAATAATAATTTTTTAAAAGTTTCATCTTTAAAATCCAATCAAAAGGACTTTTTTGTAAATGTAGAGTCAAGAGACACAAAAACCTAACAAATAATGTGTTGCTTGCAGAGGACTATACACAAATAAAGAATGTACAAGCAGCAAAAAACAGATCCTAAAACAGTGACTTAGTAATATGCTCCCCATAATGGGAATGTGAATTATGTAGAACAATCCAGGATTTATTTTGTACTAGTGTTTTTTTTAAGTGACTTCCCATAATTGTCTTTATACTACCCTCTTCAAAGAAAAAAAAAAAAAAAATATATATATATATATTTAAATGAACTAAATCAAGATTTAAACTAACTTTTAAAAGGTGGTTAAACATATTTAATCTTTGAAATCTTGATATGTGACAGACAAGTTTTTAGAGGATGATGTAATAATCAATAAGTATGTGAAAAAATCCAAGTCATTAATAATAAAAGAAATGCATTTTAAATGACTAATTATATATATATATATATATATATATATATATATATATTATACTCACTGGCAATGATTATTTTTAATTTTGGGAGAAAATGCTAGAGAGACTTCAGAAAGAGCAGCACATTAATGTACAGTTAGTTGAGATATACATTTATCCAGCCATTTTGTAAATTCTATTTACACATATGTGGGAAAGGTCACTAAACTAGTTATGCTCATTTGTTCATTGAATCCACAGAATGAAAGCTACCGTACATAACAAAATATTCATAGGAGCCATTTTTGTGATAATTTTTAAAAAATGGAATCAAAAGGAAGTTCATAAATAGGGGAAAAGCTGAACAAATTCTGGTAGATGAATGTAATAAAGTTGCATAGTGCTATAAAAAAGATAAATAGGATAAATTCAGAGAAATTTGGGAAGATTTATGTGAAGTGATGCAGACTGAAAAAGAGAGGACCAAGAGAACAATATACATGACTGCAATAATGTAAATGATAACAAAATTAAAAAGAAATAGATCTCTGATAAATTCTAATAAACAATGTGGGTTTTGGAGCACTTTCAAGGAAACATACCTTTCTCCTCTCCACAAAAACAAGGAGTCTTGCAATGAGGTTTACAATGCATTGTCAGATATAGTTGAGGTACATGACCTTTTTAAAAATATTTTTCTTTGTTATAAGGATAGATTCCTTGATGTTAAAGGATAATTAAAGCTTAATAGGTGAGTTGTAAAGCAAAAGAAAATATTAAAATTTTAAAATAAAAGTTAAAAAACTGCTTCCTTTTAAGATGTGGATTAAAGTTGACACAAATAATGCACTGATTTTTCTTAAAGAGAAATAGCAATTCAAAATGATACAAATTTGAAGCAATTCTACTAGAAGTTTTACAAGATCTAATATGTTTTTTGTTTCTCTGTTTTCTTTCAGAAAACATTCTGTGTTGGAATAAGGGTACACTGGAAGTGGCACCTTTCCAGCATTTACATAAGATGTTTTGTAATTCTATCACAATGATCTAGTATCCCATCAAAACAGGTAAAGAACAGATTTGAATTTTTCCAGATGTTGAATATTTGTGACATTGTTGATCAAACATGATTACAATGTCTTTTCTTTTCTCAGGAGAGTATGTGATTTATTGATGTTTATCACATTATCAAAACAGTCATTTCTGAATGACAAAAAATGGTGAAGAATCTTTTTTCTCTTCTTTTATGTATATGATAAAAAGAATAAAAATATTTCAATAAAGTCAATTTAGTATAATATATTATGAAAATATGGAGAGCAACAAATATTCATTTTAGTGAATGTAAAAGAAATTAAAGTTTCAAGAACATAGACTTCAAAATACTTGCATTTATTGCTAGATGTTGAGGACCTGGAATATACTTTAAAAGGCCTGATTCAGGGGATGTAGAGGGTAGAATGCTATAAAATGTAAACCAGACATAAAGATTCCCTACACATGGAGAGGTTTCAACTCAACTCAGTAGGAGTGAAATGTCACAGACTTAATAATGACTGTTTTCATGAACCTTCAGAGTAAGGTGAGGATGGAATTTCTCAGTCCTCTTAGGATGTCATTACGTGGATTAAGTAGACCATGGCTATCTGGAAAGCTGCTTTATTGTCCCTGATGTTACAAAACACTCCATTCATCTTCTCTCCTGTCTATCTCTAAACTCTTCAAATTGTGAAATCCAATGTAGTCTAACCCTGATAGGAATCCCCATGGTGAGGTACACACTAGAGCAATTAGCTGATTACTGCTGTTCTGCAAATGTAGCCTTTGGCAGAGAATAGCCACCTCCTCCCAGCTTGACATAGACTTGTTTATCATTATTGGTTTGGACTCTTCTGAGAGTCTTCAGCACATGTGACAAGGCTCATATCCAAGCCAATTTGAATTAATTTCTTTCCAAAGATTCCAGGAGTCATTTATGAATGTTTTATAAAAATTAGGACCCAATATGTTTTTCTTCACTTTCTTACCTTCTATTCCCATTGATGTTAATAAAAATCATATATCTCTTCAAGGGATAGAAAATAAATTGTTTTCTCCATCCCTACCCCATTTCAGTTACAGAACTTGTTCTCCTACAAGGTTACTGTATTAATAACTCCATTCCCACCATTTGAAAAAGGAGATGGGGAAGATAAAAATTTCATCAGAAGAGTGACTTAGACTCACCAACAAAGATCCTAAGCCATCTAAAACTTGGTAAATAATAAATCTTAGAGAATTACATGAGGTCATTGAAAGAATACTGGTCAGGCATTCAGGAGTAATGGGTTTACTTACTAACTTTGCCTCTTACAATCTTAGGCAAATTCAAAGCCAAAATTTCTTTATTTATTTCAAGATCTTTGTGATCAGATTGGTTGTAATTATAGCTTTCTACATGTTTGTCCTAAAGAAGTTTTTTAGAGAAATGAGAGTAATCCTGCTTCACAAAATATAGAGTAAAAGAATCTCTATTCTTTGAGGTAGTGCAAGCAAAAGTTATAAATAGCTTCAAGAAAAGTTTAGATAAATAAATGAATGATGATATAGTTTGAGGTTAACAACAGAAGCTCATTTGGGGGCACCTGACTAATCTTTAAAGGCCTGAGACCATAAAGGGTAAACATAATCTCCTATAAACCTTCCCTTTGTAATATTGTCAGAAAAAAAGAATACAAGGCTAGATGAATCATGAAAGTGACTACATTCAATATTGCCTTTTTTTCTTCTTTTTAGCTTAATGATTACATTAAGCTGGTCAGCCTCAAAGCTCTATTCCATCATAGACTCAGTTTCACATTTCCAACATCCTTCACTGCTAAGAGCCCCAGGGAACCAATGAAAGATCACCTGAATCCAGGCTCATGGAGATGGATGCCTAAGGTTATTAGATACTCTGTTTATAATCATCTTGACTTCACAGAAATGAGAGTTTATTCACAAGCCTCTCAGACATGTTATTAAAAAAGTGTCCATTTCAACGTGGAAGGCATGGGGTCCTCATTATCTTGGAAGCTATTTGTACATTAACCTCACACTATAGAGAGACCTTTTGTCTCTGGAACTGGGGATGAAAGGGCATTCTCCTAAACCTATGATCATAAAATTTATACCTGTAAGAGAATTAAAGACAATCTAGCTTACCTCCTTCGTTTAAAAAAAAAAAAAAAAAAAAGGAAAATCTGAAACCTGGACAGTAGAGAATTGCCTAATGTTGCACAAAACAGTAAGGGTAAAGCTGAGATCCAAACCAAGGTGTTAGTTTCTATTATAGCTCTTTGCCTTTCCTACGAAAACCTGTATGTAGAAAAGGCAGGCCATTCTCTCATTCCCTCCCTCACATGGATAACAATTTTTCAACAGTTGCCTCCCTAAGATTTTCATAAACCATAAATCTGCTCATCATTCCCTCTTTCTGTTTCTGTCTCTGTCTCTCCCTTTCTCTGTCTCTTTGTCTCTCTGCCTCTCTCTGTCTCTCCTCTGTCTCTATCTCTGTACACACACATACACACACACACACACACACACACACACATACACACACACACACCTGTACAATACCTAATAAAATAATTGAGTGGTTTCTATCATAGAATTTTATCTCAATGCTAAGCTAATCTAATTAACAAAAGCAATGATTCGTTATTGAATCTGTTAAATTTCCAGTATTATCCTAAGCCAGAAAAGAAGTAAAAGCTAAGTTCTACCCTTGAATAAGCTAGTTGTCAGTTACAAAAGATTTACTCAAATGAAGAAATCCAACAATTTTGTGTATGTACACTATATATACAGTAAGAATATAAAGAGCTACATGGCACCACTGAAATGACTAAAAACAAGAATAACAACAAAGAAAAGAGAGATCACTTGGATAGGGATTTAAAAAAAAAAGACTTCCTGTGACTCTAGATGGGATGTTAAGGATAAGAAAGCAAGATTTAGAGGAAGTGGTGATAAAGGAAGTGGTAATAGTTATTGTCCTTTAGAAGATGAATTTGATTTTTTTCCACTTAGTCCCTGAAGGCAGAATTAGGAATAGATACCTATTTTGAGTCTGCATAAGGGAAAACCTCCCTACCAATTAGGTTTAACCCTAAAAGGCTTCATTAGGAAAAATTGGGCTTATCTGTCATTGGGTATCTTTCAGTGGCAGCTAAGTAAATATATATCAGAGGTATGTATTATTTGAGTATGGGTTAGAAATGATGACTTTTGAGATTCCTTACAACTCTAAAATTTTCTGATTCTATAATCAGTTGGCAGGAGTTATGGGAAGGGGAAAGGAGGGAATATCATGGAGTCCCAGAAGGATTATAAGTTAAAGATCCAATATGGAAATGAAGAAGAGGTTATGAAGAGATGAATTCATCAGGATTAGATTTGTGTGGAGTAGAGAGGGTGGGCAGTGAAATTCAAATTGAAGCCAACAGATTGTGGAGAGTTTTGAATGAGAGCAAGATGATTGGTGGGTTTCATATGATAAGAAATATATTGACATGACAGGACCCTATAGTTCAAAATCCCATTTGGTTATGTATAACCCTAGGTTGTCAAGTTATTTCCAGACTTTTAGGAGGATTAGTTCAGAAGGCAGTAGTGAAAAAGATCGCCTGAAAACAAAGAGTCGAGAGGTTTTCAATCTGCATCCAGTAGATTTCAATCCAGTGGTGGGAAGTGGCAGCTGACCTAATGTAGTTTGGCAGTAGATTAGAGAAATGGAAGACAAAAAGGAAGAGAAGGGAAGAGAAAGAGAACAAGCATTTATATAGAACCTACCAATATGACAGACTCTGTACCAAACACTTTATAAATATTATTCCCTTTTTACAATTGAAGAAACTGTGGCAGATAGAGGTTAAATTTTAGGCCAATCACACAGCTAATGAGCATCTGATGCCAAATTTAAAATCATTTTCCTGACCCTAGTCTTAGTACTCTATCCAATGTAACACATAGTTGCCTCTATTCTTTATACACAGGGATATGCCTGAGAGGGTTAGGGGGGAATGTATAGATGTTGCTCCTCAATAGCCAAAGTTTGTAAGTCACAAAGAAGTGGTTGTACTATACCTGAAAAACCACCATCATCCCGAGTATCTCCTGCAATGAGCACATTCCACCATAGTTAGCTCCTGACAAAAACTATGTATTTGACACAGTTTGTCTTATACACATACACAAAGAGACAGAGAGACAGAAAGAGACAGAGACAGCAAGATGATAGAGACAGAGAGAGACGAAGAGACAGAAACAGAGACAGAGACAGAAGACAGAGACAGACAGAAACAGAGAGAGAGACAGACACAGAGAGAGAAGACAGAGACTGAGACAGAGAAACAGAGAGAAAGAAGACAGAGACAGAGACAGAGAGAATTCTTCCTGTTTTCTGTCAGAGACATGAGAAAGTTAAAGAGCAGAAAGAAACATTTTCTGGCATGTCCAATGTGGTAATTTGTGGTGTTGGGCTATTTATATTTCTGATAAGAGTTTTATTTTTTTTTACTCAATTGGGGTATAAGTGGAAGGGAAAAATCATAGATGCATATGAATATATGTAAATATATTTTATGGGAATATCAATTTGTTAGCTGTGTGGAAGATGATTTGAAGAATGGAGAGAATGGAATCAGTGAAATCCAGATGTCAAGTGATTTATTGAAATATTAAAGACAAGAAGCAATGAGGGCTTGAAGGAGAATGGTTACCATGTGAGAGGAGAGAATGGCATAGATGTCAGAGTTATTGTGGAAGTTGAATTGATAAGTCTTCACAATTGATTGAACATGTAGAGTAAGGGATAATGAAGAGTAAAGAATGAATAAGGTTACAAATCTGAGTGACTTGAAAAACATCACTTTCATGAGAAAAAGAAAGGTTAGAATGAGTAACAGATTGGAGGAGGGAGTATAGATTAAGTTCTGTTTGGATATGTTGAGTTTAAGATACTTTGGGGAAATCCATTTGGAATGTCAAATTGAAAGCTAAGAGTGTAAGTCTGGAATTCAGCATAAAGACCAATACCAGATATGTAAATTTGGGAATCTTTTGCTTAAAGGTGAATATTGACTACAAGGGGATTTGATGCTATCACTGAAAGTATACAGAGAGAAAAGAAGAGGGTTTGTGGCAGAGCCTTACAGGAAAAAGTTACAATTAAGGGACTAGATGTCATTTTTACACTAGAAGTTATTTGATTCTCTGGAGCCCAGAAAATTAAAGAAACAAACTTTTTCAGACCCAGCTTTCTTTCCCTTGGATTTTACATTCTGTTTCCCATCACCTTTATGGAGAGATTTCTTTTGTTTCAAATAGAGTTGAAAGGGAAATTGTATCTTTCACACAGCCATCAATACTATGGATTACTCCAGGTAGATATAAAATGTTGGTTTTGTGGTAATACAGTTACTACATTTAAACACAAGCATCATTAAAAATGAAAGGATATATTGGTAAAGAAAATCAGCTTGTTGATACAGTTCTGTCTTTCTCTGTATGTGGGTGTGGGTGGGTGTTGGTGTCCTTTAACCAACCTATGCAATAGTTATTCCCAGACACTCACTGATTTCATTTGTCACTTTATTGCTTGAGTCAGAGCAGTGAATTAAAGCCAGGGCTGTCACTGTCATTTTTTGAGAGCATTCTTTTTATAAGACCATTTTATGGTTTGCTGTTTCTCTGAATAGAAAATCACTTTGTGAACACGGCCTCAAACCCAGAGACAATTTTTGTTCAGCTGCCCAACATTCTCCTTGGCCCCTCCTTCTCCTGGAATTCCCTGCCCCATGTCTAAATCCCTTTAAAAATCTACCCTAACAAGAAAGCTTGTTGTCACCAGGGAGAACTTAGGTATGACATTGTACCCTATTGCATGGGTGAAACAGGAAAGAGAGCTAAATATAAGGAAAGGCAGTCTTGGACTAGCTGGCTGTGGCTTTTATTAAAATGGGGAGGAGGGGAATCACTTCTTATACGACCATGTTGATTATTTTAGAACAATTTTTTTTTTTAATCACCACTCCTCTAGATAAATCATCAGGTTAGATAAATCACTAATTCAAGTTTTGAATATTATGCTTATTTTCTTCCTCTCTCCTTCCTTCCCTCCTCCCTCCCTCCCTCCCTCCCTCCCTTCCTTCCTTCCTTCCTTCCTTCCTTCCTTCCTTCCTTCCTTCCTTCTTTTCTTCTTATTCCTGAGACCAAGCTCCCCATTCAAGCTACAAAGTTATTAGACATAGGCAGGCCAAAAATTAACAACATTGGTTTTCTTTGTTCTTGGATAACTATCAAATAGCACAGTTTTCCAAGTTAGAGTATTGAATATCTAATGGTCAACTTTCAAGTATCTGCAAGTCAGGAGGGCCTCTTTCTTAGTACCTCCGTCATGTTAAATGGTTATCACCTACTTCTGCTACCTGGAAGACTGCCTTTGCTCACTTCAATTAACCCTCTCCCTATTTGTTCAGGGGATCTTTGATTATACCTACTGGAAAAATAATCCTACTCTAACTTCCCAGAACGTGATTCTTTCCAACAGGATTCCCTGGTTTTCAAACAATTCTTAGAAGATACATTTAACTTAAAGCTGAGCATTTCAGTGAAGTGATTGGCTAAGATCACATACATAGACACTACAGGAACTTAAATTGTAAAAAAAAATAAAAAAAAAAAAACAGGTAAATCTCAACATATATACAAATCCAAACTCCTCTTGCCAGGAGAAGTGATCTCCATCTATCAAAGTGACAGTCATCTCTGAAAGCACACTGACCTAATCATTAAAGATCCTATACCTGAAGACCAGAGAGAATTCATTAACCAATGTATTATCCAAGCAGTGATATAAGATGCCTCTGTGGCAATCATAAATATTGGGCTAGACAATTACCTGAGAAAACTTCCTTGGACCAGAAAAACACATGAAAATAAAGTGGAAATCTTTACTGACTCTTTTTTCTCCATGTCCAAATTCAAATGAACAACACAAAACTGTCTACTGCATATCTTACACTTGTGCTTACAAGCTAGCATGAAGAATTGGTCTCATCCATAGCATGAAAACATATTATGTTGACCAAGGTCATTTAATTCCATTGAAATTAGAGCCAGAGATCTGTCTAAGAAATTTTAGCCTTTGTCATATCAGCAAATGACATCTGGGAAGGGTAACCAGAAGTTAGCTGAATTGTCACATTTCCGTAAGAACACTGGAGAACAGAATCACTGATTTACTAATGATTTACTGATGCCAGGGATCTTACTAGATTGACCCTGTGAATATAGCTGCAAATATGTAATCAGTTTACAACAGAAACTGGCTAGTAGCTGTTGTTGTCCACACACATCTGTCTCCCAATTTGTTGTTTTCATCCTGTATATTCTGGTATTACAAAAGAAAATGTTTGTGTGTGTGTGTGTGTGTGTGTGTGTGTGTGAGAGAGAGAGAGAGAGAGAGAGAGAGAGAGAGAGAGAGAGAGGAGTTGATTTTAAATATATATGTATGTGTGTGTGTATGTGTGTGTGAAGATGTTTATATAAACAAATATATAAATAAATATGTATATAAACATATGTTTAAGGAATGCTCACAATATCCAAACACATAAATTGTGTATTATATGGATGTGTATCTTTATACACTTATTTGTGCATGTACACACATACACACACACACACACACACACACACACACATACACATTTTCAATAATTCTGCTCTAGGACAAGAAACTACTAAGAGAATGTTACGGAAGACAACAGCACATTTTCCTAAGTCCGTGAAACCTATCATTGTTCATAATGTCACACCATGGGAAATTGGAAAGGCAGAACGAATGCAGCCAGTGCTAGCACAATTTCTAATGCCCCTTGAAAAGCATATGTATGGCTTATGGCACCCTGTATCAGAGTAATGCAAAGCTGAGAGTAAAACTTGGAAGATTTAGAGGATATAGGACATTTCTTAATATTTGGCAGGCAAAAATATACAGGCTTGTTCAGGATCAACTCCTCTCTGCCTGTATCTCTTTTTTCTCTTGTAAGTCATGTCCTTGCTCAACTACAACCTTACAGTTTGATGAAGGAAGGTAAAGTTCATGTTCTTTAGAGGCATTACATGAAGATTTTTAAGTCAGAAGAGGAAAATGGAAAGGGAGAATAGAAACAAATCATTTATTGGCAAAAGAGTAAGTAATCAAATCAGGAATTCTATTGCCTTAATAACACATCTACAGTATATTCGATTTTATTTATATATTAAGGTAACATTGACAATATAATTTTTTTAAGTGGGAGATGGCACTGATTGTAAAGCTATTGTCAAGTTTTTATTGATATGAACTAGGCAGAGTTAAAAAAATAAAATCAAACTATAAAAATGCTTTTCCATTCTCCTCCCTCCCTGAAAACAAAAAGAAAAACAAAAAAACATTCATTTTTTTAATCTATTTTTTTGCTTCAAGATAATTGAAAAATTCTTAAATTCTATATGTCCACCATATCATCTAATGGGAATCATTCCTTTGTTTATGAAAAATATAGGTAACAACATATGTTATAAAGTCATTTTCGCTAAGGATATTAACAATGTCTTAAAAGTTTTCCAATTTACATCTCAAGAGCTTTTTTTTTTTTCCTGCATACGTATTGGGAGTCTCTATATGGTCAGTTCATATCTTATCTTCTGGCAGCAGCTAAATCTCATTTCTGACAAAGAAATTAAAACATCTCATTTACATTTGTGTGTATATATATTATATATAATGTATAAATAGATATATGAATACATGTGTATAGATATGCACATTTAGGTACATGTATTTATATTCATATATGGTAGTGTCCCTTAAAAATCATATTTATTTTGCATCAATATTTCCAAATGAGACTACCAGATACCTGATCTACTAAGAGGCATAGAACAAACTTTGGACTTCTTCAATTGAGAATACCTCAGAAAAAAAGGGAAATTATTCTCTAACTCATTAAATACAAAAAAGTCTTAAGATAGATGTAGGAGGAAGAATAACTAGTCCCAGAATGAATGGGGTTCAGAAGTGTAAAAGTGGCAGAAAGTAAGTTTATAAAGGAGGAAAAGAAGAATGTCACTTCTAAAAGAGCTGATCATTTGTTATCTAAAGAAACAATTTATTTTCATAATTGGCATGGCTAAGGTGAATATTTTAAGAGAAATAATTGCTTAGCTATTTTTTATTATGACAAATGTGTACAAGAATGCTTCTTAGCTATTACTCATTTTTTCCTTAGATTTTTATTGATTGAAATGATGATAATCACTCAGTATGGGATTGTGAAGACATGGATTTTAGATTTTCAATATTTATATCCCTTGAGATTGTTCTCATTTTCCTTCAAATTGGATATATTTTTAAATTAATTTGGTCTTTTTTTATTCTCAGCATTCTAACATACAATTTAGCAAACTTAATTGAAAGAAAATAAAATACATCAATAGAGTTTTATGTTGTTTTGTTCTAAAGAAAATGGGTATTCCCTTTACTCATCTTCAGATCCAATATCTTTAGCAGCCTTGATGCTGACAGAGTGACATGAAGTTGTCTTCCACCTTCCATCTGCAGATAGGTTTAATTGAATTGTTATGCAATAGTCTCCTTGAAGTCATCCTACCTCAGTTACTCTGCCCTAAAACCCCAGGCTATAATCATTCCCTCTTAATGTTTGATGGGATAAACTCCTTATATCTTTAGGCTATAATCATTCCTTCTTAATGTTTGATGGGATAAAGGTCTATCCATTTTAGACATCATTAGAATATCAGGACCCTCTCCAGTACCTCCCTCCATTATGTCATCCTAGGTGCTTTCCCCCATTAGGTCATCCCCATCCAGGTACCTCCCCCATTATGTCATTGTTCTTGTTACCCTATAAAAGAGTCTTGTATCTGACATTCACTGCTGGATACTTTGAGACAAGAGTCCAATCCAGTTTATTGATTTACTCTCCAATAAATTAATAATCAAATTGTTCTCTAATCCCTATCCTGCCTCAGTTTCTCCAGCATTACAGAATCAGGAGATTTGTCTTCTCAGGTACATAAGAAAAAATTTAGTTAAGTGTACTGTTATGAAGAATAAGAATAATATCCTTCCAAAAACATACAGTTGTGAGAGATGGCTGCCACTACTATTGTCTCCTGCCTTCTCTAAAGTCTATTAAGAGTGATGTTCCACTTCAGAGTAATCATCAGTCCTTAACTTTAAAAAAATTGTGGCTCCCAATGAAAGAATCATGTTCCCTATGTCCTAATGATTGGAATGGAGCTTGACTTGGTCCCACTTCAGAATTGAATGTTTTGAGAGCACTGTGAAACAAGGATTTTCTAACTTCAAGGGAACAAACTGAATTTTAATCTATTTTGGCATTTCAGGATTTATTTAGAAAGCAGTGCTGGAGGAAAGAAAGTGAAAAAGGTAACTTGATTAGGATTAAGGAAATAGGAACTCTAGTCCTGTTTTGCCAGTGACTAACTGTGTGGCCCTAGTTATGTCTTTACCAGAATCCACCTGAAAAATGAGGAGTTTAAAGTACCAAATTTACTTCCAATTCTGAATCTCTATGATTCCATTATTTAGGAAAATAAACACTTTTTGTGTTCTAAATATATACCTCGAATTCACTCTTTCAAATCACACTTTCTAAAAAGTCAGTTCCTCAAAGCTAGTCCACTACTTCTGCCCTTCTGGGTTCTAGGTAAAGTCTTGCCAGATAAAACCTTGCCAAGCATAATAGGAGTAGAACTGAGTTGTCTAGGAACTTATTCATAAGCCCCTTTTGAGTTGTTCCCCATAATAGCAATTTCCAGTTAACATATATAATGCAGTTTACCAATTATATTAATAACATTTTATATAGAAATATGTACTGAGAAAGTATAGCAAGAATAAAAATGAAGAAAAATTTAACCTCCACAAAACAAGAATGAACTCTCCAGTATGTCCCAAGGGATAATGAACTCAAAGTGGTTACCTGAAAAGATCATCCCACTCCCTTCCACCTTTCCCACCCCTCAAAGGACAAATTCTTTTTTGGGGGTGTTACATAGCCAATGAATGCTACCTCTTTACTTTCAGGACACAGATTTTGGATTGATTCACTCTTGGACTGGGATAAGCAGGTTGTTTCTGAGTATTTCATCTGTAATCAGAGTTGGCTGCTGTGCTGACTTGCAAACTCTGATACTGGTTCCAATTGTTAGATCTTTAGAGCTTCTTAAACCTTTCAAAATTCACAAGGGAAGAATCTCATTTGCTCCATGTCTGATACTAATTCAAACCATGGAATCAATCCTAAACAGTACAATAAACATTTATTAAATGTCTATGACATTGTACCAAGTAAGCATTAGGAATACAGAGAAAGGCCAAAGCAGTTCTTGTCCTCAGGGAGCTCAGATTGTAATGAAGAAATCAACATTCAAACAACTAAGAACAAATAAGATACATTGCAGATAAAATAGAAATAATTTTTTGGGGAAGGCAGTAGCATTAAGGCAGACTACTAAAAAAATTCTTGTAGAAAGTAGAATTTTAGCAGACTTGAAGGGATTTGGGGAATTCAGGAGGTAAAGAAGAGGAGACAGAGAATTCCAGGCAAAGGAGAAAATCAGTAAAGACTCTTGGAATGAGGACAACAAATAAATTGTGTGAAAAATACCAATTCTACTGGGTCAAAGAATATGTGGAGGGAAGTAAGACTAGAAAATCAGAAAGTTCTCCCATTACATCCAGAGCTATCTCTAGTCATCTTAATCTATATCTAATCAGTGGACTCAGATGGCTCTAGAGTACAAAGTAAGTCAGGTGACCTTGTACAGCCCTCCCTTCCTTAAATCCAATTCACTTGCATGTCATGGTATCATCTCCCTGATGTCATGATTCTCTTCCAGAAGAAAGGACAAACAATATTCAGAAGCCATATGTCCTTCCCACAGGTTTATAGCAGTTTTTGCCTCTTTTTCTCACACATTAGCCAATAATAGGTCCTAGTCCAAGCCTTACTTGACTATTATTTGGGTTTGGATGGCACAGAATGAATGTAAATAACAATTTCCTCTTTTTAACAATAATTACTCCAGCCAGAGACACTGAGGCTCTTCCTTTCTCAGACTGATTTTTTTAAGTAAGTAAAAAAGGTTTCTTTTTGTCTTTTCTTTTATTCTTTTTTCTTTTTCGTTCCTTTTTTCCTTCCTTCCTTCTTTCTTTTTTTCTTTCTTTCTTCCTTCTTTTTTTCCTTCCTTCTTTGCCACTGAATCCAGATGGCTCTGGAAGAGAGAGTGAGGCTGATGACTTTGTACAGTTCTTCCTTACTTAAATCCAATTCATTTGCAAGTCAAGATATCACCTTCCTGATGTCATTCATTTTCTTCTAGAATGAAAGACAAACAACAAATAACAATGATCAGGAACAAAGAGCAAAAAATGGATGTTAGATAAGGAAACATTCAGCAGCTAGATGGAAAATGACCACTCCCCTACATATTTCTAGAAGCAGATTTACCAAGTTTCCATGAGAATTTGTACATATTTTAAGAATTGGACACTTGTTGCCACTCCATACCTATGTATGTATTTATGTATGTGTTATGTATGGGTATATAAGTATGTAGATGTATATATGTATGGGTATATGTATGTGTATATATATATATATATATATATATATATATATGTATGTATACACATATACACATACACATAAACATATACCTACACATGCAAAGAGCAACCTACATATATATTATCTAACATCCAAATATATACTCACATTACCTATAAATACCCACATATATTTAATATGTATATTTTATGCCCACCTTATTAATACATATTCACATATAAGGGATACTTATTGTATTCATTATGCTTATTTTTAAGTATATACTTAAATATACTTACTTATATTTAATATACTTATTAAATTAAATTAAGTATAATTAAATTAAACATAATTTTAAGTATATGTACTTATACTTAATATATGCTTATATTTAATAAATGTTTGTTGACTAGCTGCATGGTTATTTTTGCTTTTGATTTACCTCATATAATCAGGAAATTCAATTGTTCTAGACTCCAAAAGAAAACACATATCTAAGGATCATAGGATTTTGAGTTAGGCCCTTAGAAATTATTTAGTAAGATTATAGAAACATAGATAAAATTCATTTCATTAAATATTTATCAAGTATCTATTTAGAGCCAAATATAATCTTTTCTTCTATAGATAAGAAGTTTATAGTCAACACACATTTATTAAGTGCCTATTATGTTCCTGGCATTGTATTAGATACTAACAGTGTGTGTGTGTGTGTGTGTGTGTGTGTGTGAGAGAGAGAGAGAGAGAGAGAGAGAAACACAGAGACAGAGACAAAGAAAAGGAAGGAAGGAAGGAAGGAAGGAAGGCGGAAAAAGAAAAGTAAAAAAGAAAAAAAACTGTCTCCCTGCCCTCAAGGAGTTTACAATCTAAGAGGGGAGAAGAAAGACAGCACACAGATAAGAAGTCAAAAGTTAGAGGGAGGGGGAAAGGAACCCTGATTTTTTATTCAATGGTTCTCTTAAAATTTAAACATGGTATGTTTAAATAGAGTTTGGTATGGTATGTATGGTATCTCTTCATTTCCCATTTAGCTACACACCTCTGGATTTCTCCATCATCATGCAGCAAATTTGTAAATATGCATATATATGTATATATATATATATATATATGCATATATACACATATGATCAAATAGATGAATTGACAGTTACATTAATACATAAAATGTGGTATCTCATGTATAGCATATAGTTTGGTATTAGCATGCCAATATTCCTATAACCTTGTCATCACTGAGTTTTTTTTGGATTTACAAACATTAGACATTTCATATTATTATGAAGTTAGTGAATTAGATGAGAAATCTAAGGAACAAGCAATCTATAATGACTGAAAGTTGATTTAAAAGTCAGGATTGACTCCTTAAACTATTCCTGAAAGCATGACTTTAAATTTCTATTTCTATCCATTAACTCAATTACCATTTTTTCATCACTGAATTTTTATTTTTTGGTATTGAAAAAAAAATTTCACAGGTTTCAACATTTCAAATGTTCCATTTAAATTCAGGGGAGTGACATACTGTCACATAGTGACAATCAGTTTGGCAGTCGAGTGGAGAATGATTGGAAGGGGGGAAAAAAACACTTGAGGAAGGTAAGTGTTTGTAATATTAAAGTCAGGAGATAATGTAGGCCTGTATTAGGAGGCTAGTTGTGAGAATCAATAGGACAGATGTGAACCATGCTGTGAACGGAGGATTAAGGGACAAGATTTTGCAAATAACTGGGTACAGATAATGAGGATGAATGAAGAGTTGAGACTGATTCTAATTTTATCAACTGGGTTAACTGGAAAGATCACCTTTCTGGAGTTAAAGTGAGGTCAGATAAAATTTAAATCAGAAAACCTAGTTTTGAATTACAACTCTTGCATTTAGTAATTGTGTGTCCTTAAAACAATATGGTAACCTGTCTGGTATTCTAGTTACTTTATCTATAAAATCGGGATATCAAACTGCTTTATTTTTTACCTTTCTCTTTCTCAACTAATGAGAAAATGGATGTGAAAGTTCCTTGAAAACTGATAAATATTATTTAGGCAGGTTATTATTTTTTCATTATAAGTATTATCATCTCATGGGGGGAGAGATGAAGACAATATCTTTGGGAATTGTAAAAGAAACCTCTACGCAAAGTGATATGAGACGCACTGGAAGACCATTCAATTTTATGAGTTCCTCAAACACCTTGATAAGTCTACTGAGCATGTATCCACTACCATAGATATAGGCATGTATAAGTCATCTGTCTCAAAGGAGATCCAGCATCCTCTGAGATTGGTTCTAAGTAGCTGGGTATGACTGCAATTTGAATTAGTCAAATGGGATTTGTTAGAAAAGATATTGGTCCCAAATTTTTTATAAAATTGCATCTTTTCATTGTTTTTATTGTTTATTGCATACATAGTAGTCCATCATTCTGGAGGAAGGAAGGGAAAGAAGAATATTTCCACAGACACAGACAAATAAATACACATTCTTAATGATAGTTCATGGTGATATGTAGAAGAAGCACATGGTGACATAGAGGAAGACTAATATTCTTGGACATCAAGTTCCCAGTACTTTATGTTTTCTGTTTCATTTTCTCAGTGCAGCTCAAAGACTAGAGATTCTAAAGAATGGACCTTCTCTGTGCAAGGAACTGGAACTTTATCCAAGTTCCTACAAATAAATATGATAGAAATTGACGTATCTGTGGCACAAGGGGTCAGTGGGGAGTTAACGTCCCCAATCATGAATATTACTTAAGATATGGTACCAATCAGACTTAAATAATTGGAAAAATATTAAGTGCTCCTGGATAGGTCGAGCAAATATAATAAAGATGACAATACTCCCTAAACTAATCTATTTATTTAGTGCTATACCAATCAGACTTCCAAGAAAAATTTTAATGATCTAGAAAAAAACAACAAAATTCATATGGAATAATAAAAGGTCGAGAATCCAAAATTAATAAAAAAAAATCAAAGAAGGTGGCCTCCTTTGTACCTATCTAAAACTATATTTTGAAGTCACCAAACCATTTCATTGGTAAAAAGATTAGTTGATCAGTGGAAAGGTTAAGTTCCCAAAGACAGAATATCAACTATAGCAATCTAGTTTTGACAAGCCCAAAGATCTAACGGGATAAGAATTTTTTTTGACAAAACTGCTGGGATAAGTGGAAATTAGTATGGAAGATATTGGGCACGGACCCATACTTAACACCGTATACCAAGATAAGACAAATGGGTCCCGATTTGCATAAAGAACGAGATTATAAAACAATTGGAGGAACATAGGATAGTTTATCTCTCAGACTTGTGGAGGAGGAAAATTTTGGACCAAAGACGAACTAGAGACCATTATTGATCACAAAATAAAAATTTTGATTACATCAAATTAAAAGCTTCTTAAAACAAAACTAATGCAAAAAGTTAAAGGAAGCAACAAAGTGGGAAAACATCTTCACAGTTAAAGTTCTGATAAAGGCCTCATTTCCAAAATATATAGAGAACTGACTCTAATTTATAAGAAACCAAACCATTCTCAATTACAAATGGTCAAAGGATATGAACAAAATTTTCAGATGATAAATTGAAATTATCACCACTATATGAAAAGTGTTCCAAATCATTATTAATCAGAGAAATAAATTAAGACAACTCTAGATACCACTCCCGTCAGATTGGCTAAATGACAGGAAAAATAATAATGATTGTTGGAGGGGATGCGGGAAAACTGGGAACGATACATGGTTGGTGGTTGGAACGAATCCAACCATTCTGAAGCAATCTGGAATTATGCCCCAAAAGTTACAAACGACAACCCTTTGATCCAGCAGTGTTTTACTGGGCATACCCCAAGGAATTAAAAGGGGGACCAGTATGGCCAAAATTTTGTGGCAGCCCTGTTTTGGAAAAGCTGGAAACAGTGGATCCCATCAATTGGAGAAATGGTTGGGTAAATTGTGGTATATAATGTAGGAATATTTGTTCTGTAAGAAATGACCAGGGATAATACAGAAAGGCCTGGAGGCTTCTGAACGATGCTAATGAAAAAGCAAACCAAGAAATCTTATATACATCAACAATGATACTGTATGAAGTATTCTATGGAAGTGGTTTCTTTGACAAAGAAACCTAATTCAGTTTCAGTTGATCAATATGGACAGAAGCAGCTAAACCCAAAAAAAACACTGGGAAATGAATTAAACTGTTGCATTTTTTTTTTCTTCCCAGGTTATTTTACCTTTAACCAATTTCCCTTGCAACAAAAAACTTTTGGTTCTGCAACATACATTGTACTGGATATACATGATATATTCAACATATATAGGACCTTTGTATCTAGGGGAGGGTGGAGGGTGGGAGGAAAATTGGAACAAAGTGATGAAGGGATAATTTATTAAAAATTACCTGAAGGGTTCTTCAATAAAAAAGTTATTCTAATAAAAATAAAATTAAAAAAAAAAGATATGGTACCAAGCTTGAGAGTTTATGAGTTAAGAACATTCAGGCATCAGATTCCTGAAGGGAGAAGTTGGCCAGTAATAGATCTTCCTACAGCTGCAGGACTAACACCGTGCTAGTATTAGAGGGAAGAGTTCCAAGACAGCTAGACTGTGTCAACCATCAATGCTTTTTCAAGATTTTCAGATATTTCCAGTCTGAAGTGAAGAATAGTACTTTCTTAGCAATATTGAAATAGTTTTTGTTTGTTTTTTTTTTTTTTTTTTTTTTTTTTTTTATTTTTTAATCATAAACTTAATAGATTATTTGAATGTTCTTGCTTTATCTGTTCATGTGTTTTTATGAATCTTTTGTATCTTGAGTATTTTCTGTTATAACTTTAAAAAAAAAGTGTGTCCTATACAGGATTTGGGGAAGCTTGTGCTGGAAATGAAACCCTTAATATCTATATATGAGAAAATTTAGATAAGAACAATACTTAGTTTATAATTTAAGATTTTCCAGGGGTACTTCATGAAGGGGCGATGAGCTTATGAAAGAAAACTGACTGTTGGAATCAGTGCCCCAGGATGGAAGCCAATCTGTTTTATCTTATAGTCTCTGGCAGGGAGGACATTGGGCTAGAAAAATTTGAAAAGAGGGCTTGTTTGGTCAGGGGAATAGGAGATACCATTTAGCCATTATAAGGAAAGATTCATAAAGGACCTTGTACCTGGTGTGGATGTCAGAGGAAAAGAGAAACATCTTCAACCAGAGATGAGGGAAGGGGAAGGCCAATCCTGACAGATAAAAGCAAAGAAACAAGAGAAAGGAGCATAGAATTCTGTGCCTTGGGAATACAGAAGGAGAGAATCATCTGGTTTGGCCAGAGCATAGAATTTGTGAAAGGAAATTGTCAGAATCCAGTTTAAAATATTTAACAATTCACTTGAAAATGCCCCCCCTCAGTCTTTTATGACATCATTTTTTTTCTCTTTGGTCTTAAATTCTATTGCCAGATTTATTTGCTGTAGTATTAGGTTTCAATATCTTACCATTTCTATCCCAGCTCTTCTAATTTGATTCAATCTTTTTACTCTAAAGTCTCAGACTCAGATATTAAATCAACATGTGGCTTTATGATTCTACATTTATCTGTGAAATGATTATTGAATTCATCATTCAGAAAGGAATTTATATAAATAAATTTCCCTTTAATAATTTTCAAAGATAATCCCTGCCATATTCCTTTTAAAAATATTAAAATCCAAAATAGCCAGGTATTTTGATTTTTTGCAAATTGTTTTCCCCTGAGTTTCTATAATATCTCCTACCAATCCATTACTCTTTCAAACTGCCAGTTGGTAACAAAAAATTAGTTTCTTAAAAGATACTGCCTTCTTTGCCATTATAGCAAAAATAGAATCTGGACAATGAAGTTCAAATTTGAAAGGTTAAAAAAAAATAATCAGAAATTGTGTCAAAACACATCTGGACAGTCTTGCCCTTAAAGGTGATTAGTTGTTGTATATGTATTCAGGTAGAATATGCCCAAAGTAAATTCCACATCATTAACACAGTTCCTTATTGATTTTACACAATCTGGGACTGGAGACCAGGAAGAGGCAGAGTCAAATGTTTCTGCTATTTAAATATGTATGGTCATGAACCAGGCAAGCCCTCTCTCTTCCTAAGGGTTGTAACTGGTTCAAAGGTCCGCTGAAAGCAAGAATAGGAGTGGAATTAAAGTTACATAAATAATTTCTGCTACAGTCACAGACCTTGTATTTCATGTATTAGAGCAGAGAAAGCACAAACCTCCTACTAAGGGAATAAGTTCTTTACAGGAGTTCAGAGAAAGGAGAGACCATGTCAGGCTAAAAATTTCAGCTAGAGTTCAGGGCTCCAGGTTTCATGGAGGTAATGACTTCTGTGTTGAACCTTAAAGGAAAAAGGAAATTAAGCAGACTGAGAAGTTTAAAAAAAAAAAACAAAAAACAGTCATTCTGTTTTATGTGTGGAGGGGAAGGGGGAAGTGGGAAGAATGAGCAGAAGCATGAAAACAAAACTGAACCAGACAAGAACAATGGAAAGAAATGTGTCTTATGTTTTTTTAAAAGTCATAAAGGATCCCTTGAAATAAGGGACTCCATAATCTGAGTTATTAAATGGAATAATACATATAAAATGCTTTCAAACATTAAGACACTATAGAAAATGCTAGCTGTTGTTATTGTTAATATTTTTCTATCTGCGATCCTCATACATATTCTTTTTGCAGCACCCTACATCTCATTCTTGCCTCCATCACATTATTTCCCTCATCCTGAAAATCTCCTCTTTTTATCCCTTCCCTTTTGTTTCTTTCAAAATTATATTCTCACTTCAAGATCTACCTTAATTGAATGTAGTTCCCCTGTAAAATCATAAATTATACAGTATTTCTCTCATCTAAATTTTTCCACATGTAGATGTTAAGGTCTAATATTCTTGGACATCAAGTTACCAGTATTTTATTTTCTGTTTTATTTTCTCAGTACAGGTTACTGATTTTATTATGCACATACAATGTTGGGTTGTTCTACTTTGTGTAGAGTTTACTTCTGTTAATTCAGTTCCTCTTAGGCAGGTACCATGCCTCCCTTGCAACATTAACTTGGCTAGCACTGTGCCTGGTGCAATGTATAAAATACATCAGTAGCACCTGAGTTCAAATCAAGCTCTAGACTTAGTTTATTGATCTTAATTTCTTTCTCTACAAAATGGAATTAAAAATAGCATCTTCCTCCCAAGATTATTGTGAAAATAAAATGAGATATTATTTGTAAAGAACTCTGCAAATATTAAAATGTTATATAAATTAGATGTTTTTATTGTTATTTTAGTTGTGGAATTTGACTTTGAGTTCCTTTTCTTTGAATATTCAATTGAAAATTTTGACTATAGGTGGATGCCCTGTTGAATCCTGGACAGCACAACAGAAATATAGGACAGCCAACCAGAGGGATCCTAGGACTCACTGATGAGACATTGCTTTGGGGAAAGTCTTTCAAGTGCAAAAAGCTAGGGACAGGTCAATTCATTTTACTTATAATTATTGAGTTGGCAAGTTTTCATCCTAGCCTGATGCTTAGGAAGAGGTGGGACACATTTTTCTGGGTGCTTACACAGCACTTCACTTATCTAATCTAATCTAATTCTCACAATAGTCCTCTGAGATAAACTGGAGTAAATTGAATAATAACTAAAATTTACATAGTGTTTTGAGGTTTACCAAATGCTTTCCCACAATAATTCCAAGAAATAGGTAAGAGGGAAAAAAAAAAAAAAAAAAAACTTATCATTCCTATTTTGCAAATAAATATCTGAGTCTCTGAGAGGTTACATAACTTGGTGAGGGTTTCAGCTAAATCAGATTGAAGACATTAACTAAAGAATGAGTTCCAAGGCCACTATTCTTTCTTCTACACCAACAAAATGGATAAAATAACATCTCTATTTTATGGATAAGGAAAATGGGTCTCAGAGAAGTTAAGGGACTTGCTAGCCATCAAGTAGTGATAGAAAATAGGTCTCCTGATTCCAGTTTCATTATTCTTTGTCATATACCATGCTACTTATCATTTTGTCATGATGCTCTGAAAAAGTATACAATCTAGTTAGGGAGAGAAAAACATACACAGTAAAAACAATTGGGTAATATGATAGAATCTAAGGCTCTGATATGGGACACAGATAGTAAGTGCTATAGGAAGGTCAGGAAAAAGAAAGGAATCCCTATAAGTTACTATACTTGGAGATTACCTCCCCCAAAGGATATCTGCACTAAAAGGACATCAGAAGGAGAAAGATATTTGATCCAGGCCTCTGATGTAATTGATATAGAGAACTTCCAGTGAGGGAATTCTCTCCACCAATGGAATTTGGTAACTTTCTGAAATTTATACCTTGGTCACCTAAGATATAAAGAATTAGGCCTGGAAGGAACAAATCCTGTTTATTCCTATCTCTGAAGCCACTTTACTTAATATACACCTACATATGTGTGTGTTTGTATGTATGCATAGTTAGAAAATAAAAAAACTAATTGATAGATAGTAGGGAGAAAGCGAGAGACAGAGATAGAGACAGAGAGAGATGTTTGTAAGATGGAATTCAGGCAAATGTGATAACAAATCAGGCTTGCTTCAGTGATGTGAGACAACTATCTTTCCTAATATGCTCCCTCTCCCATTGGATAACCCCATTTTCTCTGGTGAACCCTTAACTCTTATCCATTTAAGCCAGGTTCCTTGCTCTATGAATTGGTTCTCGGGGTCTATTAACTCTTTCTAGAGTCATCACCTAAAGTCCAAGAATAAGCAGTGAGATAAATAGTGACTATTGGAAATTGAAGAAAAGAAGTTCAGTTTTTTGGTCGCTCCCCTAAGATTGCATGTTTTACACAATTAAAACCAATTGAAAGACTGAAAAGAAAACAAAGAGGGGAGGGGAAGGAAGGCTGAAGAGAAAAGTGGTTAAAAACTTAATTTAATATACTATACTAAACATGCTGAAAAATGCAGTTAGTTCAGAACCTTCAAGACTGGGGACTATGAAGTAGCATTTAGCTCTAATAGGGTTTCTGCTTCATCAGCTGCAATAATTATCTCCCTTAATTTGCCTTGGACATTCTGGATAATGATCTCCATGTTTGGAAGGTGGAGGGGGGGAGTTTTTTGTTTTTTTTTTTTTCTTAAATGAAAACAAGCTAGTGGGATTTGTATCATCTCTTTTGTTTAGCTTGTTGTATGTTTGATGGTTGTTGATGTTATTGTTGTTGTTTTCCCTGGATCAGAAAGTTATGTTTGACCCCTGCTCTGGTGTCTCTGTGAGTTACTTTAAGACCATTTTCCCTAAAGAATATCCAATCTCCTCTTTAAAACCTATTAAAGTTCTCTGCAACTTCTCTTGTCTTTGAAAAGAAACCCCAATCTCTTAAACATGTGTAAATATACTATTAATGAAAGGGGTGCAGGGAAGAAAAGAAAGAAGGAAGGAAGGAAGGAAGGAAGGAAGGAAGGAAGGAAGGAAGGAAAGAAGGAAGGAAGGAAGGGAGAGAGAGAGAGAGAGAGAAAGAAAGAAAGAAAGAAAGAAGGAAGGAAGGAAGGAAGGAAGGAAGGAAGGAAGGAAGGAAGGAAGGAAGGAAGGAAGGAAGGAAGGAAGGAAGGAAGGAAGAGAGAAAGAAAAAGAAAGGAAGAAAGGAAGGAAGGAAGAAAGAATATAGAAAAAGGACAAGGGGACAAAGAAAAGAAAGACAAGGATTTAGAGATCACACTGCACTATGTGTTTATATCTTTTTGATCTCTATTTTTGTCCTTTATTAACCATCCCTTCACCCTGTTTCTCAGAGTGTTAGCTACAGATTCTCAATCACACCCACTGGCAAAGCCAGCCCGCAGGGTGGCTCACAGCAGTGCCCTTCTCGTACCAGCTCAGCAGATGAAAGGCAGATGGAAAATTCCAGGGGTTCTGATCTGAACATTTAAATGATCATTTAGCGTAACACAAATCTGTGAGATATGTATTTTTGGTTTCCTATGCAGAGCAACAGAAAAGACACAGTGCAAAGGACTTTGGTTAGTGTCTTGCATAAAAATGCTTTAAGGAAACTAATGTCAAAAAAGAAAAAATGGGATAGGGGGATATCCTGAGATGGGATCAGTATAGTTAAATGCATTTTTATTGGACCCATATATTGTTATAGTACTTTATACTTCTGAAAGGCTTTCATACATTATTACTGTATGTTGTTCTTATATCATAAAGATATAATTTGTCCCATTTGACAGAGAAGGAAATTAAGTTCTAGACAGATTAAGTAACTTCCCTAATTTCACATAGCTAGTTAAGGGAAGGTAAGAAGATAAATTGGGAGTAAGAATACCCTTTCTACTCTCTCAACCTATATAAATTTGACCTACCCTTTAAAACCCAGTTAAAATATCACCTCTTTAATATAGCTTCCCCTAAGTATTCTAACCATGAATGTTGTGGTTGAGGTGTACTAAATAAATATACTAGGTAGTTTATTTACATCTTCCAAAAGTATTTACACAATACCTATGGGTTCAAAGCACTGTGATAGGTACTAGGAATGTACAAAGATGAAGACCAGGAGCAAGGTCTCTGCCCTCTAGTAGACTGCAATCAATAACCTACTCAGAGAGAAGAATATTTAAATAATGACATTGTCATATATGACAATATATGATGAATGTCTTCATTTTTTTTTAAATGTAGAAAAAAAGATTTCTTCAGATAATCAAGGAAAGTTTCAAACAGGAAATAAAATTTAAATTGGGCCTTGAAAGTTTGTTTGTTTTTATTTTGCTTTATTTTAATTAACAAAGATGACTAGAGGCAGGTTTAAATGGTTTAAAATAGAGATCAGGCTTTAAATCAGGAAGAACTGAGTTTAAAATCTGCATTTGATAGCTTAATAAACCTTAGGAAGTTACTTAACCTGTTTGCCTTATTTTTCTTAATTGTAAAATAGGGATAACAATAGCAACTCCCTCTCAGGATTTTTGTGAAGATCAAATACAATGATATTTGTTCATCACAGTGCCTAGCAAATAATAAAAATTTGATAAATGTGAGTTTCCTTTCTCCTTCTCTTCCTTCCCTTATTTTCCTCCTTCTTTCCCTCTTTCCCTCTTTTCCCCCCTTATTCCTTCTCTCATTTGTTTCTTTCTTTTTTCCTTCCTTCCTTTGTTCCTCCTTTCCTTCCTTCTCTACTTCCTTTCCTCCCTGCTTCATTCCTTCAAACCTTTCTTCTCTTTTTCCTTCCTTTCCTCCTTCCAAACAGAAAGAATGAAAAAAGAGTGGAAGTAGGAAAGTCTTAAAAGTTTCTAGGTAGCAGCCAATCATCTATTTTTCTTTCAGAAATAAGATAGGTAGGAAGAGAGAGTGAGAGACAAATTTGGAATGGTCAGATTTTGAAGGGCTGAATTTGAACCTCATTTGGGAATCAATAGTGAGTTATAGAAGGCTTTTGAGCAGTGGAGTGACATGAAGAAAGCAGGGTTTTAAAAAGATTTCTCTAATTGCAGTAAGAATATAGATCAGCACTGGGTGAGACAGGAAGTAATTGCAAAAAATCCAGACATCACAGGAAAGGGAAAAGGTTGAATTAAATGAATTTCAATAAGCCTACAGTTTTTACCTGGGAACCAGCAGCATTATGTGCCATTAACAGATAAAAGAATCAGTCAGAAAAAGTGGATTGTCAGTGATTATTGCTGCTTAGTTCTGATTATAATTATTCCAAATGTCCCTCCTATTGACTACAAGTTGTTGTGCTTAGGTTTTATCTACCACTACCAATAACATTAGGTCTACCATGCAGCTAGCACAGTTTATTGGATTTACTTTCATAGTTGGGATCAAAAAATTCTTTGAAACCGGTTAACTGATGGATAAAGGGCATGGGGAAAAGGAGTGAAACAGGGCTGTTAAACTTCATTAAATTGGCAAAATTAAAAACAAGATGACTAACAGTATGAAAAGAAGTATGAATATTGGAATACTAGAACATGGTCATGGTACAATTAAAAATAGTTCATTCTCCTTCCTTGTCTTGCCCCTGTACTCTGAAATGTGGAGGAGGCATCAATGTGAAGAATAAAACCAAACACTCTCACCTTGTCCTGTAGCAACAAACCATGGATAGTTTCTAAACCCACTACTGTGAAGAAACCCAAGCCCTGGCAATAGGTCATCAGCAATATTGCTCATTAGGGCAGTTTATTAATTCACTCCACTACCCTGGTCTCTGTCAGAGACAGTTCCAATTTATTCAAAAGTTAGTTGCTTTGGAGTAAGTCATCATCCTATCAGAATCTGAGGTATGGCTCCCCTTGGGGACTATATGACCATTTCATTTAATTTAATTTAGGAAAAAAACTGAATCAAATCTTGTTTTATTCCCTCCAGGGAAAACATACTTCTTCACGAATGAAGTATTCCCATCCAAAAAGGTTCGGAAGTCATACATCCTGGCAGGAAGTTCATTTGCATACATCCTCTCTTCTTCTATAGACATTTGAAACTGAGTTTTATATTTATCCTGAAACTAAATGCTCCTCATTAACTATCAACTACACCAACGGGCAAAAAGAACTGCTGTCAACCTTCTTCCTAACAACTCACCTAGGAAATATTGAGGGAACAGTGAGAAAAACTTGGACACCAGTGAACCTAGGCACTAGGCATAATTAATCAAATCTTTAACCTGATTCAGTCAAATTTTAAAATATTATTAAACATCCAGGTTCCCAGTCCTTGACATATACTAGGTGAGTGATCCTGGACAAGTCATTTGACCTCAGGCAAATTTCTGAGACTTTTAAGTTATAGTATGGTGTCTGATCTGTTGTGGAGGAGGGAATTATTTCAAAGGGAATTCCTAGATAAATCACTGGTCTGGGACAAAACCAAAATATCAATACTTCAAGCAAGCGTCTTCACTCACAAGCTTGGAGTTATATATTATCTAAAAACATACAGTGCGGTTGAGGAGAGAAATTCTATCACCTTAACAGAGTGCCTGGAACTTAGTACAAGCTTAATATTTGTTTGATTGATTGCCTTTTGTTTAATTGACTGATATATGCAAAGATAAATAGAAATAGTTGAGGATAAGAAGAAATATTTGTAAAGCCATGCAAAGTGCCTACTGATAATAACAAAGCAACACACCAATACTACTGTTCAGAAATAAGAGGAAATTCTCAAGGAAAGCTTACAGAATAGGATGAGGTTTGGACTGAAGGACTGGGTAGGTTAAGAATGTTAAGGGAGAACATCTGATATAGGAAAAATGGCACCAGTAGAATATTAAGGGGGAAAAAAAAGATTTGTTTTTAAAGAGCAAACTTCTAAAATAAAAAAGAGCGACAGCGAGAGAGGGGGAGAGAGAGAGAGAGAGAGAGAGAGAGAGAGAGAGAGAGAGAGAGAGAGAAAGAGAGGAGAACGAACTTCTGACTGGAGTAAATACTTGATTCATTGATCTACAAATTTAGGATTCTTTGAGAAGACCTCAGCTATAGAAAAACACCCTGGATTGAGCCCTCTGAGTTTAAGGAGGCAGCAGAAGATAGTGGGAAAAGCATATGACTTGGAGTTATAACTTCTTTGATATCCTGACTGCTGCTATTTAGCTGTATTCTCATGGGTAAGCCATTTACAATTTCAAAACTTTATTATAATGAAATCCCCTTTAAAATGAAGAAATTAGACAATATAATCTTTGTGGTTCACAAATCTGGAATCAGCCTTGCCCTTTATTCTCCCTCAATCCCACCTTCACCTTTAATTAGAAAATGGGTCTTGGAATCCCTTTTCCAGATTCCAGGTATCAGCTATCTCTGTGTCTGAAATTCTATAATTCCCTATGTCCTCCTTGAGTCTTAACTAATATTCCATCTTCTACAGCCTTTCCTGATTATCCTTAATGTCAGTGTCTTCCATCTATTGAGTATATCCAATATATCCTTTATGTAAAACTGTTTATTGTTTCCTCCTCTAGAGTGAGAGCAGGAATTGTTTTTGCCTTTCTTTATATTCCCAACACTTAGCACAGTTCCTGACACATGGTAGACACTTATGTGTAAATGCTTAGCAACTAACTGACTGACTCCAGTGAAGTAGAATAATTCACCAAAATTCACTGGGACATACAAACTGATTGGTAATGGGGTGGGGGCATATATATCCACATTTCCCCATTAATTAATCAATCAATCAAAAAGATTATAAGCACCTAACATGTGACAGATACTTTGGTAGGCACAGGTAGCATAAAGGCAAAAATAAAACAACCCTTCCCTTCATGGGGGCATTCAATCATTCTCCTTTCTAGCTTTTTGGTTGACAAAGAAATAGGGCTGGGAAAACGCATGGCCAGATGTGCTTTCAGTTTCATTCCTGCTCTAAATCCTATGATGCTATGAATAGTTATAGTACAGAATATAGTGGCTAGATATTCTCCAGCTCTATTGAAGGTAGATCAGCAGGAAATAAGCAGGCACTGCAGTAGGAAGGATTTAGGTAATCTGAAGAAATAACTTTGTTGACAGTAGGGGTTATTAAGTAGTAGGACAGGTTATCAAGGGAGGTTGTGGAATGATGAGAAACTCCCTTATGTCTTTAGTGGTTTAGTATACAGGAATCCATCATCATAAGCAAGCACAATATAACAAAATTTGCCATAACAAAATGTATAAAGTTGTGAACACATTTGTTACACAGTGTCCAAGCCTTAATAGTCATTCATTTTTTTATGTCCCTGTTACAAGAGCTTGCTTCAGCAAAGAGCACCACCATTTTGGCTCTAGAGGCCAGCCCTGGCTTGTTTTAAAACAGAGTAGCAGCCAATTTCCCCCATTTGGGGGTATTATTAGGGATGAGGTGTTTGTATTCTTTAAGAGAAATATAATTTTATTGCATTTACTTAAAGAGATGTTGGGACAGTTAAATGGTGTAATGGTTAGAGTGCATCTTGCTTCAGGAGGATTCATCTTCTTCAATTCAAATCTGACCTCAGATACATATAGCTGTGTGACTCTGATTGTCCCAGTTTCCTCATAAATGAAATGAGCTGGAGAAGGTAATGACAAGAACCCCAGCATCTTTTCCTAGAAAACCCCAAGTGGGATCATGAAGAGTTTGGACACAACTGAAATGACTGAATTATAATACAAGTATGACACTGATGGAGACTAATAATACCCAGAAAACCACATGATGTTAGATTGCCATAAAGCTGAGCATTTCATAGGAATAGACCCTTTTTTGTTTTTAACCCCTTCCTTATCCTATCTAGCAATTTCAATTTAATCCCTTGAGGGGTCCCTATCTCTTTTGTCATTCTAATGAACTCCATTTTGAAATTTTAAAATAGAAACTTAAAAAAATTAATAATGTAAGGTTCATTTGATAGAAAACATTACAAGATTACATAAATTTTGGATAGCAGCATTCTTTTGGAAAGGTTAATATTTGGAGACATAAAAAAGTAATCTTCGCATATGACACAAAGACAGAAAGAGACATAGACTACATTCATTTAATTCCTATATTAAGACAATGTGATAACATGCTATTGTGATTAGTGAGCTAGGTTTAAAGCCATGAAAATTTGGATTTAATCCCTACTTCTCTGCCCTAGGCAGCTTAGACTCTATGTTGATGCAAGGTTCTTATCTACAGTAAAAGAAAGTGTTTTCTAATTAAAGAATTCCATATACTAGTTCCTCTCCTTCTTCCTATTCAGAGTTTAATCTAGTGTCCAGATTAAAGGAAGCAAGGGCCCCATTTCTCATCATTATTGGAAGCTTCTTGAGGAAGGTGATCACAATGACATATAATGTGAAAATTATATTAGAGAAGAAATTGAAGAGAATAAATTGAAGATGTCATGCCAGGGCTGAGGGAATGCCTAATAGCAATTTGATGTCTATCTTCAAATTTTAGATATCCCTTCCAATGGAAATGGAACTAGTTTTGTTATATTTTTCATAATTAGGACAGAAATAGGACCAATAGGAAGAATTTACAGGGTGATACATTTCAATTCAATTAAAGAAAAGACTTCCTAGAAATCATATTCATCTCAAAATGAATCAATCTGTCTCAAAACGAAGTAAACTATAGTTGCTAGAAATATTTGAAGAGAATCTGAATGGCCATATTTCAGGGATAATATAGATGGTATTTTTCTATTCAATGGGAAGTTGGAATGGATGGTTACTGAAGTTCCTCCCTACTCTAAGATTCTACTGTAAATAGAAATGATTTAGAGTTTAATAGAGTTTATCATTTGCATATTCCTTTCTCACAAATCTATCACATTTGATCCTTAAGACGAGCATAAGACAAGTTAGACAGGGTAGGATTATTTTCATTTTATATATGGGAAGGACAGATAGTTAAAGTAGCTTGCTTAGAACTAGAATCTAGGCTTATCAAATTCTTGTTCAAAGGCATTTGTATTATACAATCCTAATTTTAATCCATCACATTCTCTAATTTAAGCAACAGACAGGTTGTTAACTGATTTGATTAAAGCAGATGGTTCCTTAAGTTGAATCCGGGATCTGGAGTCAGGAAGACCGGAATTGAAATCTGATCTCAGATGCTTATTATTTGTATGGTACTTGGTATAATATTTAACTTCTCTCAACCCCAGTTTCTTCTTATGTAAAATGGTGATAATAATAGCAGTTTCCTTCTAAGGATGTGGATAAAATTAGATGATTTTAGAAAATTTTGCAAATCTTATATCTATATCTATCTCTCTCTCTCTCTCTCTCTCTCTCTCTCTCTCTCTCTCTCTCTCTCTATATATATATATATATATATATATATATATATGTTAGCTATTATTATTGTTGTTGTTATTGTTGTTGTTATTCTATCTTTTACACAAGGTAAGGTAATGACCAAGGGAGGCTTTTAATATCTAAGTCCATATCAGATGAAAAGTCTGTGGCTCCCCACTATCTTGCCTTATTGCTTGTGCTACTGCTGTTTTTGTTGTTGTTGACATCGGGTAACAGTTGGCTGCCATGTTTAAAGGTAGGATCGACAACCTTAGCCCCTCTGGCAAGTTTACCTCATCTCTCAGATAAGAATAGAAGTAAAGGGAACAGGCAGAAGGTAAAATAGTGACAATTGTCCCTGAAGCCATTGACTTGCAGCTGGGCCTTTGAGGGGTATCTTACTTTTTTAATAGCATGGGAAGAATAAAGGGAGTACATATGTGTGCTTCAAGGGTATAGAGAGACTACCAAATGGCTGTGCCATTATGTTCAACCCCATTGTGTTTATATGAATGCACATTACCATTACCCACCAGGATGCTGATAATTGTCCCACCAAAGCTTTGCT
The DNA here is from genome assembly GCF_902635505.1 of Sarcophilus harrisii. Lineage (NCBI taxonomy): Eukaryota > Metazoa > Chordata > Mammalia > Dasyuromorphia > Dasyuridae > Sarcophilus > Sarcophilus harrisii. The sequence continues at coordinate 375,711,405 of NC_045426.1, read as the reverse complement.
CCAAAATCCACTGAACATTTTTTTCTATGTGCCATTCTGCTTTGCAAGTGACTCAGGCACAGGATTGGAAAATGTCATTGCCCCTTTGGAACATCTCTCCTCAGAAGAGAACTGCATCTGGAATACACTGTATGAACCTTTCTCTGTGAAATATTTGGCACAGTTCTCTAGGGCTAAAGAGGAATTTTCTTTTAGAACCTGGAGGTTTGCAAGGAGCTAGCTGTGCTCTATCTTTTCCTTTACCTTTATGTTAAAGCTTACAAAAGCAGATAAAGAGCAGGAGAATTTAATTATGCAGAAATGGAAGTCAATGAAAAGTCCTTAGGAGTGTAATTAGCAGTGGATGTAGATGTGTGCACAGTGTATCGGTGAGCTTTATTGGTATGGAAAGAAAAGTTACAGGGGCATCATTTTTTGAGGACTTTAAGATGAATTCTGTTGTAAAGAGTGACCTGTGGAGCTTAGAAAACCCTTCTGTGTTACAGAACAAAGTAAATATTTGTTAAATGGAAATGATGAATGATTTGAGGGATACCTAATATGATTTTATGAAGATTTAAGTCAATAATGGAACAATCTGCCTATTCATCAAATGGATTTTATTGAACACTTGCCTCATACCCAAGCTAGTATAAAGTTCTCTGGGTATTGCAAAAGAATAGAACAAGCAAGGTTTCCAGGATCAGTCCTGGAGTGCTCCAAGGAACCACATTTTCCTCTTGTCTACAGGCACCACTGAGAAGGCAACTCTGTGGTGAAAGGGCAAGAAGCTGGATTATCAGTGGATTAAGCCTAGATTTTGAGTATCAAACATTGGACAGGCTTTTTGGTCTCATCTGGATGAAAGACAGAGAAGGAAGGAAAGGAGGAAGAGGGGAAAGAAGGAAGGAAAGGAGGGAGAGGGGAATGAAGGAAAGGAGGGAGAGGGGAATGAAGGAAAGGAGGGAGAGAGGAAAGAAGGAAAGGAAGGAAGGAAGGAAGGAAGGAAGGAAGGAAGGAAGGAAGGAAGTAAGTTTTCCAATTGACCAGTTCCAGTTTGTGAGGCCAACTCTACTCATAGAGGTCATGGTTTGTCATTGTTTGGGTCCTTATTGACTCAGATTGAATATAAATAGTAATCATTTCTGCTTTGGCCAGAAACCCTGAGAGTCTTCACATCCCAGATTTAATTATTTAGACTTTTTATTTTTCCAGAGAGCTAGGTGAAAGAGAAGATTATTTGCCTCAATTGCTCCCCAGCCTTAATCACTCAATGGGTGCAGCCTCGGTCAAAATGAGACCTATTGAAGACCTTAGTTTAAAAAGGTCAAGGTCTCCCATTGTATTCAGGGCCATCGCCAGCCATTCTAATCCTAATATGTGGCCAGTGAACCCAAATGGCTGTGGAGGGCAAAGTGAGGTCAGGTGACCTTGCACAGTGCTCCCTTGTTGGGGTCCCCAGCTAGTGCAGTGCTCAGACTCCAGCTGGTGTCAGCAGGTCTGCACTAGCTGGGGATCCCCAAACTCCCTCACTTAAATCCACTTCACTTGCATATCATCATGGCATAACCTCCCTGTTTTCATGGTCCTTTTCAAGCTCAAAGGACAAGGGGCAGCTAGGTGGTGCAGTGGATAGAGCACCAACCCTGAAGTCAGGAGGACCTGAGTGCAAATCCTCAGACATGCTAACATTTCCTAGCTGTGTGACTCTGGACAAGTTCACTTAACCCCAATTGCCTCAGGAAAAAAAAAAAAAAGTAAACATGGTGTGTATTGATCCACATTTAGTCTCCATAGTATTCTCTCTGGATGTGGATGGCATTTTGAATCCAAAGTTTATTGAAATCTCCTTGCATCATTGAATTGTTGAGAAGAACCAAGTTTATCATAGTTGATCACAATCTTGTTGCTGTGTACAGTGTTTTTGTGGTTTTGTTTGCTTCACTCAGCATTAATTAATGTTGTAATACTGGAGTCACCTGCCAGTGGCTGCTGAAGGTCTTACTCAGACCTGTAGAATGGATCTCTTCATGTGAAAGGATGATGACGATGATACAAGGAGACTGAGAGGCAGTTGCATTCTCTGACCTCCCCACTGAAAGGCAGTTGTGCTGTCTGACCTCCCTCCTCTTCCCTCTTGCCTCCAATTTATTTCATTCTCAATCCCCAAGGAACATCTGCATCAGCAACTGCTTTGCAACTCCTTCAAGTGTTATGATTCACAGCTGTGGAGGCTCTCAGAGAACTAACCTGCCCCTTCACTTAGGAATGGTCCTTAACCACTTCATGCCAATCTTTTTAGGTTTTCCTAAAATCAGCCTGTTAATCATTTCTTTTATAAAACATATATTCAATTTTGAGATCTGACATGGGAAACGGTACTAGGATTCATGGATGGATGAGCCAATCCTCAATTCAGCCATCTATTGGTAGTCAGTCCTAAATCATGTTTCATTCCTTCCAGCTGCTGATTATGATGCTGCTAGAAGAGCTATTTTGTCATCTGCCTTGCAATGTCATATGCCAATAACCTTTTATCTGCAGTTCAGGATATACTAATAAAATAATCATTGCCTTTGTTATAATACATTGTTCTATATGGTATATTGTAATTGCTATCTCTGGGATTGCCTAGATCAAATTTCTCTTCCCTGGTCACTACAATATCCTAATAGAATCTAAGATCCAAGAGAACAGAAAGAATTCCATTTTTTATATTTTGAACACTATTACCTAGTTCAGTGCCTGGGAAATAGTAGAAGCTTCATTCATATATGTTGATAAATAAAATAATTGAAGTGAAACTTATGTTCACTTCCTCAAATGTATGTTTTATCAATGTTTTAATCACATTTTCAAATTTAATATTTTTGTTCATCTTAAAACATTGCTGATAAGATTTTATTGTGTAGTATAGGACAATATGACTCACATTATGTTTAATCCATAAGCTATTTTTAGTGGAATCTATATACTGTACAATAAACTAGATTTACAATAGAATGCTAATATACTACTTCAATAAGTATTTTCTGCCTTCATTTAAAGAAACTAGAGTTTGGGAGGATAAGTCACTCAGGATTTTTGGTTTGCATTTGGAATTGAATTGTATTGATATTGCTAAGACATCCATTGTCAATAAAACTGCCTTAGGTAGTTTTATACAACTTTCTTTTACCACATCACTAACAAGACTTGAACAAATTTCAATACTTGAATAAAGGAAAGTTTTAAATTTAGTGATCTATATTTTATTCTCATCACTTGTATTTTTCAGATGATTTAAATGATAATAGAGCAACTTGTACATAAATTTCATGATAGAAACTATCTTTTAAAAAAATCAAGATATATTTATCACAATGAAAACAACACTAATTTTGGATTCAAAAAACAAAGATTCAAGCATATTCCTATCAACATATCCCTTCAGTAACATATTCTTTTAGTAATCTAATGTAGGCTGCAGATTGCTTCTCAATACTCACATAAACACATATGCATGCATATATACATATATTTATATAAACATATAATTAATAATTAAAGAAAAAATTTAGTCAAATATTAGTAAAAAAAAAAAAAGTTGTTTTTTGTTTGTTTGGTTTTTTCCCTTGCAAGTTCATATATGTATTGAAATCTCTCTACTACAACTTTAGAGCTCAGTGAATCTCAGATTAAGTATCCCAATATAGATGATCTCAAAGATCCCTTCTAGTTCTTAGTCTATGAGGTTGTGATGAAAGATTCAAAGTCCTGACCCCAAAAGAGATTGACTTGTTGAGAACTTATAATTATTGATATGCAATAATTAGAAAAGGGACCAACACAAATGATAGGAGCACAAAGTGCTAAAGAAAGTTTTAAAAGGGAGGAATTAATAGGGACTAGAAAAAAATGATCTCCTAATCTTTTCAATAGGAATAGAAGTATTATGGAATCAAATTCAGTTCTCTGATTTAAGCATAAGCATATCAGAAGTATTTTTTAAATTATGTGTGTGTTTATTTATGTATATACACACATGCATATATATATATATATATGTGTGTGTGTGTGCAAGTTTGTATATATACATAAACATAAATATATTCAAATAAATATATACAATTCATTATATAAGTCTAGATTACCTCAGTGCCTAACCTAAGGGGGTTATTAGAATCAAGTGGGATAATAAGTTTTGGAAAATCCAAAGTGTTTTATAAATGTTAATTACTATTATAGTATCTGGTAATTGGAAGGAATTTTTGAGATTATATCTTCTATCTTAATTTTCAATGTCCAGGAATCTATTCAGAGACATGAAGTGAGCAGTCTAACTGATTAAACTAGTTATGGAAATAGACAACACTAGTACCTGGGTCTCTTGGCTTCTCTTATAGTGCAGTTCTTCTACCAGAGACAATAAGAGAAATGTTTGTGCCAGAGATTGGGCTGACAGAGGGAACAATCTTCATAAAAGAAATGACAAAATAAAGAAAAGCATTCTGGAAAATGTGTAATATATACCAAGCACAATGAGAATTCTGATCAGCCTGACTCCCTAAGACCAGTGTGTTGGAATTCTTACAAAGTGTTAACTCATTAGAGTTGATAGAGACAATAATTATTTAATTTAGAATGGTTCAGTATGATTGATCTGATCTTACAAGGAGATGTTATGGGCCAGAACTTGAAACAAGGTACTAAGTGGAACTGATAGAAACAATGCTTGTGTTCACACCTTTAGAGAGCTCATATAAGCAAGAAGCTCTTAGGGCCAGAGAGCACTCTGGGAGAGCCAGAAGCCCTCTCTGGGAGGCAAGACAAATTTATTCCAACTTTCACTTTGGTGCTGACTGGAGACATTTGGAGTTGAGCTAGAGGAGTCAGATCCATTCCATTTTCCACCTTTGTGCTGGCTGGAAGCTGAAGGACAAACCTTTGGATTTGGAAACATTTGGAGGGAGCTCTTGGAACCAAAGAGAGAGACAGGCCACCAAGAAAACTAACCAGGCTATTTTGGAGGAAGCAATAAAAAATCTGAACTTTTAACACCTGGCTGCATTTGGAGTGATTATTACTTGTAACTGAAACGAAGGCTGCCTCCAGAAAATCTCCCCAAGAAACCTACTCCCAGAGAGAACCATTATATTTTAAGGAAGAGCACCACATGTTGGCGCCCTGAATGTGGGACTGACAGGCCCCTCAGTGGATTTCAGTGGAAAAGTCTCTGATCTTGATCTCAGTGGAAAAGTCTCTGATCCTGATCCAGTGGAAAACTTTCCTCAATCTAGAAAATAGGGTGAGTACAACAAAGAAATTTTGTTAGAAGAGTTAAAGTAGAATTTCAGCTAAGATAGGACAGATGTTTAGAAAACAGCCTTCTGTTTCTGTTCAAGGAACATGTTTAGAGAGCATTGTTAAGGTTATGGAAAGCCAAAGCTTGATTATAATTTTGGAGCAGATCACTGAACTTTTAGAAATTGTTAAGTACATATGTCCTCGGTTCTCTATGGAAAAAGAATTGGATTCAGACGAGTGGATATTAATAGGAGAGAAACTGGGTGAATACTACAATTCTAATCCAAACTCAATTTACAAAAATATACTTTACACATACAATTTAATACAACTGGCTATAAGAAATTATTTAAGTGTTAGAATGAAGAAAAAAAAAAAAGAGCAAGAAGGGAAAGTGCCAAATAAACTAAGTGAAAAGCAGGAAGAATCAGATAAGAATGGAGTTCAGGGGGGCGGAGCCAAGATGGCGGAGAAGACACACGCGACTTTCTAAGCTCTTCTCTTACCCTCTTTATCAATATTATATCGAGCCTCAAAAATAGTCTTGACTGCTACAATTCATAAAGATAAGAAGTAGAACAACTCACCGGCCGAAGAAAATCTGCAGTCTCGCCAAAAAAGGTTGGTTCCGGGGCCAGGGGGGAGATTGGCGCAGACAGGGAGAGAAATTAGGTTCCGAGGAGAGTCTCAAACCGAGGGTGAAGGCACAGATCTCAGCACAAGCTTGCAGCCCCAACCCGCAGTACGGGCTTTTCCTTGGGGCAGCTGTGATCCTGCACGGCAGGAGGACCCAGCCCGGGTTAGCCTCCAATCTGCACAGTGGGGAGCTCGGCTTGGGGCCATAGAGCTTTTCCAGGGCCGATTTGCATTGGGCAGAGACACTGGGGCAGAGTTCCAGGCGGTCTGTGGTCTGCAGTCAGCTGCTAATACTCACAGTCCCACAAGAGGCTCCGGCCTGGGGCAGTGACACTTTCACCCCTTAGTCTCTAGCCGAGGGCAATCGCTAACCCACTCAGCCCTACTAAGCAGTTTGATAGCTCGGCCAGTGCTGAATCCACTTCCTGTTGGGGGAAGGGAAAACTCTCACTCAGAGCACTCCCATACCTCAGAGTCGGAAATTGGTTTACATCTTTCCCTGCTCTGCAGAGGAAGCTGGTAACCCCCTTGCCTAGGAGACCTACCCTAAAGGCTTTAAAACATGAATAAAAAGATGAAAAGAACGATCGACAGCTTCTATGCAGAAAAAGAGCAGGTCAGCAAACCTGAAGAGACCTCAAACAGCAAAAATGCATCAGACTGTCCTCCTTTACATGATGCTCTCATAGAAGAGACCATTAAAAGTCTCAAAAGAGAGTTAGAAGATAAATGGGGAAAGGAAAGAGAAGCCTTACAAGAGAGCAACAACTTCCTGAAATACGAATTGGAAAAAGTAAAAAAATCTCAGGAAAGTAAGAATTGTGAATTGGAAAAAATAAAGAATTCACTAGAAAGTAGGATTTGTGAATTGGAAAAGACAAAGAACTCGCAAGAAAGTAGGATCCGTGAATTGGAAAAGACAAAGAACACGCAAGAAAGTAGGATCTGTGAATTGGAAAAAGAAAATAATTCACTAAAAAAAAAAATTAGTGAAATGGAAAAAAATTCCACAGACCAAAACAATACATTCAAAAACTCAATTGGACATATACAGAAAGAAGTAAAAAAAGCTAATGAAGAAAATAATTCTTTAAAAATTAGAACTGAACAAATAGAAACTAATGATTCATTGAGACAGCAAGAATCAGTCAAGCAAAAACAAAAAAATGACAAACTGGAAAAAACCATGAATTATCTACTTGCAAAAACGACAGACTTGGAAAATAGATCTAGGAGAGATAATCTGAGGATTATTGGACTTTCTGAAAACTATGATGAAAAAAAGAGCCTAGATACTATTTTACAAGAAATCATCAAAGAGAACTGCCCAGATGTAATAGAATCAGAAGGTAAAATAGGCATTGAAAGAATTCATCGAACACCTTCTGAAAGAAACCCTAAAATAAAAACCCCAAGGAATATTGTGGCAAAATTTCAGAACTATCAGATTAAGGAAAAAATTTTACAAGCAGCCAAAAAAAAACCATTTAAATACCGAGGTGCCACAATAAGGATCACCCAAGATCTGGCTGCCTCTACATTAAAGGAAAGAAGGGCCTGGAATATGATATTCCGAAAGGCACAAGAACTTGGGATGCAGCCAAGAATAAACTACCCAGCTAAGCTGAGCATTTTCTTCCAGGGAAGAAGATGGACATTTAATGAAACAAATGAATTCCATTTGTTTCTGAAGAAAAAACCAGAACTAAACAAAAAATTTGATCTCCAAGAATAGAACTCAAGAGATGCAGAAAAGGTAAAAATAACTCTTGAGAATTGTATTTCTGTTGTGGATATACAAAAAGAATACATGTATAATTTGATTGTACTGATATAACATAAAAAAGGGAAGTAGATATGGAAAAGGGATGATGGCAGAATAAGGTGGGAAGGAGGGATAAAAAGAGGGAAACCACATCCCACAAAGAGGCTAAGGAAACTTATCATATCTGAGGGAATTTAGAGAGGGGGAGGAACATTGTGTGAATCTTACTCTCATCAGAGTTGGCTCAAAGAAAAAATAATTGACATTTGTTTTAGAGAAAATTCTCTCTCGCCTCATTAAAAACGGGGGAGAGGAAAAGGGAAAAGAAAAAGAGTAATAAGGGAAGGAAGGGGGAAAGACTCAAAGGGGGGGAGGGAGGGATTATAAAGAGGATAAGTATCGTGATACAAGAGGGGTACATAAGTTTAAAAGGGGGAAAGAGGGTTGGGGGAGGCAAGAATAAGTAAAGCACAATCTGGGGTTATTAGGATGGCAGGAAATACAGATTTAGTAATTCTAACCGTAAATGTGAATGGGATGAACTCCCCCATAAAGAGGAGGCAGATAGCAGACTGGATCAAAAGTCAGAACCCTACAATATGTTGTTTACAAGAAACACATTTAAAGCAGGGGGATACATATAGAGTAAAGGTAAAAGGCTGGAGCAAAATCTATTATGCTTCAGGTGAAGTCAAAAAAGCAGGGGTAGCCATCCTTATCTCAGATCAAGCAAAAGTAAAAATTGATCTAATTAAAAGAGATAAGGAAGGAAACTACATCCTGCTAAAGGGTAGCATAAACAACGAAGCAATATCAATATTAAACATATATGCACCAAGTGGTATGGCACTCAACTTCCTAAAGGAGAAGTTAAGAGAGTTGCAAGAAGAAATAGACAACAAAACTGTAATAGTAGGAGATCTCAACCTTGCACTCTCAGAATTAGACAAATCAAACCACAAAACAAATAAGAAAGAAATTAAAGAAGTAAATAGAATATTAGAAAAATTAGGTATGTTGGATCTTTGGAGAAAATTGAATGGAGATAGAAGGGAATATACTTTCTTCTCAGCAGTTCATGGAACCTATTCAAAAATTGACCATATATTAGGACATAAAGACCTCAAAATTAAATGCAAGAAAGCAGAAATAGTAAATGCTTTCTTTTCAGATCATGATGCAATAAAAACTACATTCAACAAAAAGTTAGGGGGAAATAGACCAAAAAGTAATTGGAAACTAAACAATCTCATCTTAAAGAATGATTGGGTGAAGCAGCAAATTATAGATACAATTAATAATTTCACTCAAGATAATGACAATGATGAGACATCATACCAAAATTTGTGGGATGCAGCCAAAGCGGTAATAAGAGGGAATTTTATATCCTTAGAGGCTTACTTGAATAAAACAGAGAAAGAAAAGATTAATGAATTGGGCTTGCAACTAAAAAAACTAAAAAAAGACCAAATTAAAAACCCCCAATCAAATACTAAATTGGAAATTCTAAAATTAAAAGGAGAAATTAAAAATATTGAAAGTAAAAAAACTATTGAACTAATTAATAAAACTAAGAGTTGGTTCTATGAAAAAGCCAATAAAATAGATAAGCCTTTGGTAAATCTGATTAGAAAAAGGAGGGAGGAAAATGAAATTAGTAGTCTTAAAAATGAAAAGGGAGAACTTTCCACCAATGAAGAGGAAATTAGAGAAATAATAAGGAGTTATTTTGCTCAACTTTATGCCAATAAATTTGATAACCTAAGTGAAATGGATGACTACCTCCAAAAATATAGACTTCCCAGACTAACAGAGGAGGAAGTAAATTGCTTGAATAGTCCCATTTCAGAAAAAGAAATAGAACAGGCAATTAAACAACTCCCTAAGAAAAAATCCCCAGGACCAGATGGATTTACATGTGAATTTTACCAAACATTTAAAGAACAATTGGCCCCAATGCTATATAAATTATTTGATAAAATAGGGAATGAAGGAGTCCTACCAAATTCCTTCTATGACACAGACATGGTACTGATACCTAAACCAGGTAGGCTGAAAACAGAGAAAGAAAATTATAGACCAATCTCCCTAATGAATATTGATGCTAAAATCTTAAATAAGATATTAGCAAAAAGACTACAGAAAATCATCTCCAAGATAATACACTATGATCAAGTAGGATTTATACCAGGAATGCAGGGCTGGTTCAATATTAGGAAAACTATCAATATAATTGGCCATGTTAATAACCAAATTAACAAAAACCATATGATCATCTCAATAGATGCAGAAAAAGCATTTGATAAAATCCAACATCCATTCCTATTAAAAACACTTGAGAGTATAGGAATAAATGGACTTTTCCTTAAAATAATCAGCAGCATCTATTTAAAACCATCAGTAAGCATCATATGTAATGGAGACAAACTGCAACCATTCCCAATAAGATCTGGAGTGAAACAAGGTTGCCCACTATCACCGTTACTATTTAATATTGTATTAGAAACGCTAGCTATAGCAATAAGAGCTGAGAAAGAGATTAAAGGAATAAGAATAGGCAATGAGGAAGCCAAATTATCACTCTTTGCCGATGACATGATGGTATACTTAGAGAACCCCAGAGATTCTGCTAAAAAGTTATTAGAAATAATCCACAACTTTAGCAAAGTTGCTGGTTATAAAATAAACCCACATAAGTCATCAGCATTCTTATATATCACTAACAAAATCCAACAGTCAGAGTTACAAAGAGAAATTCCATTTAAAGTAACTACTGATAATATAAAATATTTAGGAATCTATCTGCCAAGGGAAAATCAGAAACTTTATGAGCAAAATTACAGACCACTTTTCACACAAATTAAGTCTGATCTAACCAATTGGAAAAATATTAAATGCTCTTGGATAGGGCGAGCAAATATAATAAAGATGACAATATTACCTAAACTAATCTATTTATTTAGCGCTATACCAATCAGACTCCCAAAAAACTATTTTAATGACCTAGAAAAAATAACAACAAAGTTCATATGGAAAAACAAAAGGTCAAGAATTTCAAGGGAATTAATGAAAAAAAAATCAAATGATGGTGGCTTAGCTGTACCAGATCTAAAATTATATTATAGAGCAGCAGTTACCAAAACTATTTGGTATTGGCTAAGGAATAGATTAGTTGATCAGTGGAATAGATTAGGTTCAAGGGATAAAACAGTCAACAAATATAGCAACCTAGTCTTTGACAAACCCAAAGATCCCAGCTTTTGGGATAAGAACTTACTGTTTGATAAAAATTGCTGGGAAAATTGGAAACTAATATGGCAGAAACTAGGCATTGATCCATACTTAACGCCGTACACCAAGATAAGGTCAAAATGGGTTCATGACCTAGGCATAAAGAATGAAATTATTAATAAATTAGAGGAACATAGGATAGTTTACCTCTCAGACCTGTGGAAGGGGAAGGTCTTTATGACCAAAGCAGAACTAGAGATCATTACTGATCACAAAATAGAAAATTTCGATTATACCAAACTGAAAAGTTTTTGTACAAACAAAACTAATGCAGACAAGATTAGAAGGGAAGCAATAAACTGGGAAAATATTTTTACAGTCAAAGGTTCTGATAAAGGCCTCATTTCCAAAATATATAGAGAATTAACTCTAATTTATAAAAAATCAAGCCATTCTCCAATTGAAAAATGGTCAAAGGATATGAACAGACAATTCTCAGATGAAGAAATTGAAACTATTTCTAGTCATATGAAAAGATGCTCCAAGTCATTATTAATCAGAGAAATGCAAATTAAGACAACTCTAAGATACCACTACACACCTGTCAGATTGGCTAAGATGACAGGAAAAAATAATGATGATTGTTGGAGGGGATGCGGGAAAACTGGGACATTGATGCATTGTTGGTGGAGTTGTGAACGAATCCAACCATTTTGGAGAGTAGTTTGGAACTATGCTCAAAAAGTTATCAAACTGTGCATACCCTTTGATCCAGCAGTGTTACTACTGGGATTATATCCCAAAGAGATTATAAAGAAGGGAAAGGGACCTGTATGTGCACGAATGTTTGTGGCAGCCCTTTTTGTAGTGGCTAGAAACTGGAAACTGAATGGATGTCCATCAGTTGGAGAATGGCTGAATAAATTGTAGTATATGAAAATTATGGAATATTACTGTTCTGTAAGAAATGACCAACTGGATAATTTCAGAAAGGCCTGGAGAGACTTACATGAACTGATGCTGAGTGAAATGAGCAGGACCAGGAGATCATTATATACTTCAACAACAATACTAGATGATGACCAGTTCTGATGGATCAGGCCATCCTCAGCAACGAGATCAACCAAATCATTTCTAATGGAGCAGTAATGAACTGAACTAGCTATACCCAGAAAAAGAACTCTGGGAGATGACTAAAAACCATTACATTGAATTCCCAATCCCTATATTTATGCACACCTGCATTTTTGATTTCCTTCACAAGCTAATTGTACAATATTTCAGAGTCTGATTCTTTTTCTACAGCAAAATAACGTTTTGGTCGGGTATACTTATTGTGTATCTAATTTATATTTTAATATATTTAACATCTACTGGTCATCCTGCCATCTAGAGGAGGGGGGGGTAAGAGGTGAACAATTGGAACAAGAAGTTTGGCAATTGTTAATGCTGTAAAGTTACCCATGTTTATATCCTGTAAATAAAAGGCTATTAAATAAAAATAAAAATAAAAAAATAAAAAAAATAAAAAGAATGGACTTCAGTACAATTCTGAGTGTGATACTTCACAGCAGGAGAAATTAGATCATTCCACACCTCATGACCCTCCCCCCTCAATTAACCCTTCATGGGTTAGTAGATAGTCATAGATAGGTTAACTGCTTGGTTCTAAGAGCTCCCTCCGAATGTCTCCAAATCCAAAGGTTTGTCCTTCAACCTCCAGCCAGCAGAAAGGTGGAAAATGGAATGGATCTGACTCCTCTAGCTCAACTCTGAATGTCTTCAGACAGCACCAAGGTGAAAGCTGGAATGAATCTGTCTTGCTTCCAAGAGAGGCCTTGTAGCTCTCCCAGAGTGCTCTGTGTCTGTCCCAGAATGCCTCTGTGTCTGTCCCACCAGTGTGCCATAACAATTCTACTAAAAACACTAAGACAGATGATACAAATGTTACATGGGTAAACAAGGAAAGAAAAATGAAAAGATCCTACATGGGCAACATCAGCATCAACTCAATCCGCAATATGTCAGCAAGTGTATATGGAATACATGTCTATTCTGCAACTTTGTTTATAAAAATTGCAGGTGTTATAAGACTCAGATCATTGTCCCAAAAAACTACCCCCAAAATTTTTTTTTTCAGTACTCCAGATCTAATGATTGGTGCAGATTAAACAAGGAAATTTAAGGATTGTGGAACAAATAACTATAGTTTATGCAAATTTAGCACTTACTGAATACCTAAAAAAGACCTAATTGGGTTGCCTGAATGATTCAGAAGAAATTTTCATATAACATGAAGAGATGTCAAATCCCAATGTAATAAACCTCAAGGTATCTTTGAAGATTAAACAAATAAATTATATTGACCCTGGAACCTAATCAAGACAAACTCTGCCCACAATACACTGACTAAAACATGATCCAAAAAAATTTAAGACTAACAATACTCGTCATACTGAGTAATCATAATTTCCAAATATAGAAAATGAAAATCAAAGTCATTGGAAAATCCTATGAAGTACATGTTATCGTCACTTAGCTGCTTGTTATTAGAACTGTCCTGAAAATATTTCTAGTGAGCCTACAGAAGTTGGACTCAGCATTTAGCAAGTGCCTGACATAGAGTAGGAGTTTAGTTAATGTCTATGGATTGATCCCAGTACTATTATTCATTTATAGAAAGGAGTCATTTAATCTACCTCTTTAATAATCCATAAAAAATTAAATGCAAAAGGATAAAAGCAATATAGCAAATTCTGATAGAACTTTTTCTATTACACACTCCAAAGATGAGAATAAGATAATAATAATAATAATTAACATTTATAAACTACTTTCAAATTTGCAAAGCATTTTTGTCACAATATCCTGTGAGTCAGGAGTATATATGAATATATATACTGAGTCAGCATTATATATGAATATATATTTTATACTCTTTTTACATATGAGGAAATTGAGGGTTAGAAGTGTTAAGTGGCTCATCCTAGGTAATACAGTAGATGGAGATATATTATAAAAGGTTTTAGCAATCAATCAAGGTAATTTTAATTTAATTCACTAAATAACAGACATAGTCTCAGAGGCTCTGGAGCAAATGAATGGCATGAAAAATTCCCCTGACAGAATGGGAGGATCAGAAAAATGTGCTCCAATAGTCATGAAAGTGGCTAAAGCAGATCTTATGGAGTGCTTAGAGCTTGTTGCTTGGTCAGACATCAGAGACAGCAAGGTTATCTATTGCATCTTGACTTTTGCCCTATAAGTAGACTTTGATAACTCAAGATGGGACTAAGGCTAATGATTTTGCACAGTCTACCTCATTTAAATCTAATTCATGGAAAAGGTAAGACTTCACCAATGATTTCTCTGGTCCTCTTCAAAAATAAAGAGTGAACAACAACAGGAAAGCCTGGTAGCAATGGAAAAAGATAGTAAAGGACAAATCAAAAAGATATACAAAGGAAGAAAAGCCAGGGATAGATAACAATTCCCACATCTCCAGCAATATTTATCATTATTTTTTCCTGTCATCTAAGACAATCTGAGAGGTATGAGGTGGCACTTGAGTTGTTTTAATTTACATTTCTCTAATCAATAGTTATTTAGAGTATTTTGTCCTGTCACTGTTGATAGCTTTAATTTCATCATTTGAAAATTGTTTATATCTTTGACCATTTATCAATTGGTGAATGACTTGTTTTCTTACAAATTTGACACAGTTCTTTATATATTACAATTATAGTTTTGGAGCTTTGTCACAACGTTCCTTTCTGTTTTGCTTGTGGGGTCTCTTTGCAGAGGTGATTGATGGATTCTAATGAGCATTTCCCCCTCTGTTTCTAGAATATTGAGGCAGTTTTCCTTATAACCTTTTGGAGAATGAGATTCAGGCTATTTTTGTGGTCATGGCTTTCAGGTAGGCCAATAATTTTAAATTGTCTCTTCTAGATCTTTTTTCCAGGCTGGATGTTTTTCCAATGAGATATTTTACATTTTCTTCCAATTTTCCATTTATTCCTTTTGTTTGACTGATTCTTGTTGTCTCACAAAGTCATTAGCTTCAATTTGTTCTGTACTAGTTTTTAATATGTGATTTTCTTCAGTTATTTTTTGTATCTCATTTTACATATGGTTTATTCTAGTGTTTAAGGAATTGATTTCTTCAAACAATTTTTTCCTTCATTTTTCAAACTGACTCTCTAATGCATTTCTCTTGTTTCTTCTCTCATTTCTTTCTATCTTTCTTATTTGCTTTTTGATATCTTTTATGATCATTTCCAAAAAGCCTCTTTGGGCTTAAGACCAATTTAAGACCCACATCACTCTTTGAGATTTCTTCTGTGGACATTCTGTCCTTTGAGTTTGTGTTTTGGTCTGCTCTATTATTATAGTAGTTTTCCATGGTCAAGGTTCTTTTCTATTTCTTGCTATTTTCTTTCCTTTTCTTTTTTTCTTTTTTTCCCCTCTTTTTTTTAAAAACTTTTAAGGTAGAACTCTGAACCTAAGGTAAAGGTTCCATAGTCCCAAGCTTGCTGTCCAGCTCTGACATTTGACATAGGAGCCTCTTGTGGTTAGGGGGTAGCTTTGTTGGCCCTGTTCAGGAAACAACCTGATTTCCCAGTTTGCCTTCTCAGGCTGAGACTAGAAATTGCTCCATTGATTTGCTCCTTTACTAAGCCAGGACTGAAGTTGCTTATTTGCTTTAATTAAGCAAACAAACAAATATACATATGTGTGTGTGTGTAGATATACTCTGCCAAGCTTCAACCATTATCTAAATGTTAGTAATTATTTTATAACATGGGGATCATAGCAATACATACCTCAAAGGATTCTTTTGAGGATCACAAAAATGCTATATAAATGTCAAGTAATAGTATGTCTTCTAAAGTCCTTGCTATCATGTTTACTCCCTCTGGATTTTGTCTAAGTCTTGGTTTTGTCTAACTTCTCCTCAAAACTGTGTACCAAGGACTACACATAATGCTATATGTAGTCTAAGTGATTTCATTACTTAAACAAAGGACTTCTGTTAATATAGCCAAAATAAACTTTAAAAAATGTTTATGTTTAATCAGTTGCCTTAAAGTATATGATTTCAGAATCAAGTAACTAGAGTTACGTCCTCTAGTAGTGTACTAAAGCATATATGAATAAATGAAGTGAAAAATGTCAAAGATGATAATATATTAATGCAAAGAAGTAATGCTTTAAGTTTCACAAAGCATTTAACACATATTATCTCATTTGATCTCCTTTGTATTCAAAACACACTCTCAAGTTTAATCTACATTATGAATATTTTGTCCATCATTGTTTTATGTCTAGACAAACAACAAAAACAAAAATTGAGCTCCCATTTGAAGCAATTTCAAGGTACAAAAATTCACAAAGAAAATGTAGCAATCATTTTGATTGTTTTTGGACTGGTTCTAGCATACCTCTGTTTATCAGTAATTTAGTTCAACTCCTTTATTTTACAGATGAAAAAACTAAAATCCAGGGGTTAAATGACTTCTCTGTGGTCACATTGTTAGTAAAAAGGCAAAAGTGAAATTGGAATCCACATTGTCTGGCTCTCAGATAAATGTTGTTTCCACAATATGAACATGGTATTACTATGAGTGTCTCAACAGAGTTGTAGGGTGAAGAAGAACACTAGTAATACTAGAGCTTCTAACCACAGTGAAATTGGACTCTCCTTACAGTTCCAGGGTAGAAAAGAGTACTTATCATCAGAGCTTAGGCCAGGAAAGTAATGAACACACTTTTCCTTAAATTATACCATCTTAGAAAAACTGAAAACATATAAGTCCTTAGAAGGATCTCTGAAAATAGCTACACAAAATGCCTGAAGCAAGGAACATTGCATCTTTTGCCATGGAAACAGAGTCCTGCTTTAAAAAAAAAAAACAATTGAGGTGAAAGTCAAGTAATAGGCTAGGAAAATGAGCAAAAAACAGAAAAGGATTCTTACCCTAGAAAGTAACTATGGGGACAAGGAAGATCAAAGCACACACTCAAAAGACGATCACAAAATCAAAGCTCCTACATCCAAAGCCTCCAAAAAAAAATTGCTTTCAGGTCATAGAAGAGCTTAAAAGGGATTTTGAAAATTAAGAGCAGCAGAAGAAAAAATAGAAGAAAAATGAGAGTGAAAGAAAAGGAAGTACAAAAAGCCATTGAGGAAAAGAATGCATTAAGAAAAAAAAAAATTGGCTAGTTGGATAAGAAGGCACAAAATCTCACTGAGGAAAATAATTCCTTGAAAATTTTAATTGAGCAAATGGAAGCTAATGATTTTATGAGAATTCAAGAAGCAATAAAACAAAATTAAAGAATTAAAAACTAAAAGTTGGATATGAAATATCTCATATATTCAGGAGAAATAATTTAAAAATTATAGAACTACTTGAAAGCCATGATTTTTAAAAAGGAGAATTAGTTCTCATCTTTCAAGAAATTATCATGGAAAATTGTCCTGATATTTTAAAACCGGAAGGTAAAATAGAAACTGAAAGCATGTACCCATCAAATACTTACTGAAAGAGATCCCAAGATGAAAATACTCAAGAATATTATAGTCAAATTCTGGAACTCCCAGGTCAATTATGGTGGAGCCACAGTCAGGATAATATAAGATTTAGCAGCTTCTGCATTAAAGAGTTGGAAGGCATGGGATATTATATTCTGAACAAAGGAGCTAAGGTAAGTGACCAAAAGTCATTTAACAAGAAAAACTGAGATAATTCTCTGGGGGAAAAGTTGGATATTCAGTGAAATAGAGGACTTTCAAGCATTCATGAATCAAAAAACAGAGTAGAATAGAAAATTTTACTTTCAAGTACAGGACTCAGCAGAAATAGAAGTGGGTAATCAGGAAAGTGAAATAATAAGGGACTTAATAAAGTTAATGTGTTTACATTCCTATATAGGAGGATAATACTTGTAACTCATAAGACCTTTCTCATTATTAGAACAGTTATAAGGAGTATATATAGACAGAAGGCACAGAATTGAGTTGACTAAGAAGGGATGATATCTAAAAAAATTAATTAAATTAAGAGATGGGAGAGAAATGTACTGGGAGAAAAAGCAAGAGAGAGCTGGGATAGGGGAAATTATCTGCTATAAAAGAGGCAAGAAAAAATTTTTATAGTGGAGGGAATGAAGGAAGGGGAGGGGGAATGTGTGAAACTTACTCGTATCAGAATTGTCTCAAGAGGGAATGACATGCACACTCAATTGGGTATAGAAATCTATCTTACCTTGTAGGAATATAGGAGGGGAGGGAGTAGGAGAAGAGGGTAAGGTGATAGAAGGAAGAGCATATTGGGGGAGTGGGTAGTCAGAAGCAATTCACTTTTGAGTTGGGACAGGATGAAAGAAAAAGAGAGTAGAATAATACAATTAGAATAGCAACTATGAAAAGAATTTTCCAGGTAGAATCTTTGATAAAGGGCCTTAATTCTCAAACATATTGGAAACTGAGTCAAATTTATTAAAAAAAAATAAGAGCTATTCCCCAATTGATAAAGGAATAAAAAAATATGAACAGTTTTCAGAAATTGTTGGTGGAATTTTTAACTGATTAAATCATTCTTTAGAGCAAAGAGCCCAAAGGGCTATAAAATCATGCATACCTGATGATACCACTACTAGATATGTATTTCAAAAGAGATTTTTTTTAAATAAAAGGGAAAGGATATATACATAGAAAAATAGTTGTAGCAGCTCTTTTTTCAAGGTAAAGATCTGCAAATTGAGGGGATGTCCAAAAAATTTGGGATTGACTGAATAAATTGTGATGGAATACTATTGTACTGTAAGAAATTATGAATGGGATGCTCTCAGAAAAACCTGAAAAGGTTTCCATTAGCTCATACAAAGTAAAATGTACTGTGTACAAAGCGGCAATGTGTAAGATGATCATCTGTGAATGACTGCTATTCTCAGCAATGCAATGATTCAAGACAACGCTAAAGGACTTACAATGAAAAATGTTATTTATACCCAGAGAAAAAAAGAATTATAACTGAATGCAAATATAAGTATACTATTTTTTTTCTTGAGGGTATTTTTTGGGGGGATAGGGCATGGATCTATGTTTTCTGTCACAACATGTTTTTTATGGAAATGTTTTGCATATATTCACATGTGCCTTCTTAATGAAGGGGGTTAGGGAGAGAGGAAAGAAGAGAATATAGAACTCAATGTTTTAAAATAAATGCTAAAAATTTGTTTTACATGTAACTAGAGGAAAATAAAATATTAAATAAATAATGAAAAATAAATATTTGTATCTATTATGTGCAAGCACTGGGCTAAGTGCTGGGGATACAAAAAATGATATAGTTCCTGCCTAAATTTCAAGGTTAATAACTTCAAACAAGAAAAGTTTCCCAAAAGCAAGTTAGGTAGAATATATAGTCTTCACTGACATGATCCCCAGAGTTAAGAAGATAGGAGTCCCTTAAATTTTCCACTCCCTATGAGTGGTAGTTATAACAATTATGGCACAGATGACTATCTTTAACTTATCTGGTTTTCAGACCTAGTTCCTTACTTGATGTCTCCCTTAGTCTATATTCATCACTTTGAAGACTTTTCTAAAGCTCAGAGCAATGTCCCTGATTCACTAAACCCCAGGGACACTTAGGAGTGTATCCTATTCCCTTTGTTCTCCCCTCAGAAAAGTTCAGAATGCTCTATGAGGTACAAGATGAGTACCTGAATATTTCTGGTGTAGACCACAGACAGATGAATGACTTGAAGGGTAAGGACCCTTCATTTTAATGTATATCATGAATCTCATGCAGTTGGTTAGTACCTCTAGAAAATGGAAAGTATACCCAGAAACTAAAAATAAAGATGCTTTAAGATTTCTAAGGCTGGAAGGCAAGGAGTGAGAAAGTGCAAGATGCCACATGAGATTTCAAGATTCTTAGCATGTGTGGAAAGGGAACATGAGACCGTGCGAATGGATTTCTCCCCATTAGTGGAGAGAGTACATTTTCCGCTGACAATGAGCTGCTAGCTCCTTCCTCCCTATTTTGTTTGCCTGGAGAGATTGAAAAGGCAGTATGTTGCCCTAAGCAGTTTTACAACGCTGATCAGGCAAGACTAATACAGTCCTTGCTCCCTAATCATTCACTGACATGCGAAGCTGAGACCAGAGAAATAGCAATTCTTGGTGTTCAAAGTCTCTGGGTTCAAAGCTAGCAAGGACTTGAGGGAAGAAGAAAAAAAAAGTGTTTTTGCCTTTTTTTTTTTTTCAGCTAAAACACTATGATAAAGTCAAGCATGTGATGTTGACCTATTTGCTGCACAAGCATAGCTTAGTGTTCTTAAAGAGATTAAACATGTGCCACAGAGAACAAATTTATCACAGATGTTTTTTTCTTCTTTATTCTGCCTTGAGGGGAAGAAGAATTGAATTTATTTTCCCCCTATTTTGGGAGGGGTGTAGGGGAAATGGGAGGCCTTTTAGAATTCCCTAAACAGATGTTACTGAAAGTCCAAAGCAAAATGCCATCCAGAACAATTTTTGTATTAATAACGTGCACCTATCTCCCCTTTACAAGTATATCCAATTCAGATTGGGTAATGATTACAATGATAATAATGGCATAATATTCACATAGCTCTTCAAAAGTTTCAAAGTATTTTGCATATTTTGTCTCACTGGATCTGCACAATACCCTAGGAAGGTAGGTAGTATTATTATCTTCATTTTACCAAAGAGGAAAATAAAGAAAGTTAAGAAGGTTAAAGACTTGTTCAGGATCATATTGCTAGCATTGACATGATTTTTGAAAGCAGATCTTCTTGATTCTAAATTATTAGTCTCAGTTCAATAGGTCACTTAACTTTAGATTAATCAGGTTGTAGCCAGGCTTTATTTATTTTTAAATACAAACAACGAGCTTCACCTTCTCTAAGAAGCCCTCTTAAACTTTTCAAGCCTACTGTGATTTCTATCTTCTCTGAATTCCCTGACATTTTCTATCGATCCCTCTCATCTAGTCACTTAGCATATATTGTCCTCTGGGTCAGAACTTTCACCTCCAGATATTATTCATAAGTACTGTGTTTTAAACGGTTAAATGTTACCAAAATCAGATGAATTTCTTATATCAATGGAACTATGTTGAGTGTTAAGTAAAATGTAAATGCAAAATAATTGAACTCCTATAGCGTTATAACCTAAAATCAGACAACATTCTCACTGGCATACATATAGGACATATAAAATGTGCTATATAACCAATGGAGAGAAAATCCAACTTAACCTGAAATGCTATTTCTATTCTCTCACAAAAATATAAATATTAAATATGAGACAATGTTTACCACACATTGTCTTTCTGTTAATAAGCAAACCAAATTGAAGAGCTGAGACAAATTTTTGGCCAAATAATTGTCAGCTTTCTTTAAATTCACCTCAGATGAAAGCTCAGCCTTTCATTAAAATTGTCCATATCAGACTTTGAAAGCAACTCTGAATAATATAGGAAAAGATAAGCTCCTAAAATATGGTTCTTGAAAGAGTTGTGGCCTTCCACAGGGCAGTGTGATATGGTGGAATAAACAATGAAATGAGAATTAAGTCACCTGGGTTTTGGTCACAGCTCTGACATTAACTAGTTATGCAACCACATGTAAGTCATTTATCCTTTCTAATCCCCTCTCTCCTTAGAAGTAAAATGAGGGTGTTGGATTAAGTGCACTCTCAGGTCCCTTCCCATTCTAACCCTCTATGATTCCAATTAAATAAGTCATTTCATATAGCCTCCACCCCTCAAAAAGGTATCAGTTTAAAAAGACAGATGCATTATCAATTCAGCAGTGGCAAATTCCCTGCTTGTGGGATGAAAGCCTTCCTCAAAACTTCCTAGTGCAGAAGAACTGGATTTAAATGTAATTGGGAAATTTTTAACAAAAGAAAAATACAACATGAATTATGTAAATTTGTGGATTTCAATAATATTAAGAATTACCATTATTAATAATATTACTTTTCTTTCTTAAGTCACATGAGGCTTCTGGGATCTATTTCTATTTGAGTTTGATATGTGGAGGAAAGGGGGTGTTAAACCCAAAAAGTATATTGGGGTTATAGGCTGCTGGGGTGAAGTATCTCAAAGGAATTTATAGGTTTGGACCTTCTACAAATCAAAGAATAAAGATTTTATTACATTCCTAAGAGTGGGCTAAATCCATAAAGGTTTTAAGCAACAAAAGGGGTTTTAGCAATTAGCAAGGGGAAAGACAACTTCCCTAGAGAACTCAGAATTAACCAGGAATAGAAAGATGCCATTGAGGCATAGTGAGTAGGGGGATTGTACTACTGACTAACAGGGCTAAATTCCTAAAGAAATTTATTGGGGTCTTATCATAGATTTTTTTTCAAAATTAGTTATTTTCTTTTATTCTTGAAGAGGACCAAAATGGCATCACTATGTTAACATAGATTAGTCTGTCTGATAGTGGCTGATCAGACCAATACAAACTTGGAATGTTCTGCCACGTGTTGGACACAAAGAGTCCCTATGAACATTTGGGGTAGATTCTCTAACTTTGCACATCTTGCATTTCTTCTGAGCTAATTTCAAATCTGCTTTGCTCATGGAGCACAGTACCTTCTCTGAGGAAGGTGCACCATGCTAGGTGATCCTGTGTCAGTGTCTCCCATGTTATACACTCAATTCTAAAATTCTCAAGAAAGACCTTCAAAGTATCCTTTTATTATTTTTTTCTCTCCACCTTGTGAGCACTTGCTTTCTGTGAGTTCTGTATAAAATTATCTGTTTGTCAAGTTTACATTTGGCTTTCAAACAATGTGACCAGCCCAGTGAAATTGCTCTTTCTGAGAAAAGTAACATTGGGGATTGATGTCATAACATAGCCTTCTGATTTGATAAGGTAACTGTGAGATTAAGATGATTCTGTCAATATGAGGTATTTGATATCTACTTAAGAACAAATGACCCATGGGTTTTTTTCCCCCTATTTTTCTTTTTTTTTTCCTCTCATGGCTTTTCCTTTTTGTTCTGATTTTTCTCTCCCAAGATGATTCATAAAGAAATGGGTATTTAAAAAGTTAATATATATACATATATATATATATGTATAACTAGAACAAAATAAAATAATTTTTTAAAAAAAGAACAAATAATCCACTTAACTCTCAGATAATCCTATCAGTGCTTCTCCTTTCTTGCCTCAGGAAGTAACTTTCTCTGATAGTGCTATGCTCTGCTATCAAAAATATGCCCAGATTAAGGACCTGACCAGATCAGGCATCTGTGGGTCTTTTTCTCCACCCTCAACAATATCACTAGCTCCAGACAATTTATTAAAGACCTTTACTAGATCCAAGATATTCTGATAGTCACTACATATTTGAATATAGGAATGAGATTAGATGTACATATTTTGGGGCATGGTGAATACCCATGTGAGGAAACTTCCTTTTTTGAGGCAAGTAAGCGTCTTGCTTACAAATCATAATTTCCCAGAGCACTGGGATGCTAATTAACTTATCCATCAACAGCTAGAATATGTCAGAGATAGTAGTTGAAACCACATCTTCTTTGGCTTTATAGATAGCTTTCCATCCATTATTTCATGTTGAATCTGTCAAACATACATGCCTGCATCAAATAGTAATGAATGTGTACATATAATATATGATACATATGTGCATACATATTTATGTGCACATGTAATGTTCATATTAGCTCAGTTTTGCACTGGGCCTAGAGTCAGAATGATCCAAATTCAAATTCAGACAGTTACTAGTTGTATGACTGGGTAAATCATTTGATCCTTGTTCTCTCAAATGTAAAATAGAGATAATAAGAACACCTGCCCTGGAGATTAGATGTTTAAAGATGGTTTAAAGGTCAACTAATCCAACCCCTTTATTTTACAGATAAAAGAACTGAGAAGCATAAAGGTTAGATGGGCAACTTGCTAGAGGTCACATAGCTAATAAGTGTCAAAATTCTGACTTGAACTTATGTTCTCTGATTCCAGAATCAGAGAATAAATCAGAATGTGCAGCAATACTGATCTCCAAATGATATTGAGGCAGGTTGCTATCCCCATCCCCTGCACAACCCTATTTGTCTCAGTTTCTCATTGGTTAAAAAAGAAAGAAAGAAAAGAAAAGAAAAAGAAAAAAAAAAGAGTTAGTAAAGAAAATGTCAAACCAATGTAGTATCTTTACCAATAAAGCCCCAAAAATGGGGTTTGAAACAATTGAAACAATTCAACAACAACAACAACATACACATATGACATAAACTAGATATATGGTATATTTAACATCTATATATTATATCTATAGTTCTCTATGTATATAAATAGATATATAAATAGGAGGTAGATACATACATGCATAGATTCATATTTAGAATGGCTAAGTCATTCTCAGGGAGATAGGTAGAATTTAGGCCAAGCTCAATTCATCTAGATTCTGATGCATTTTTTCTGTATTAAAAATAGTTAATTTTGTACATGAGCATTTATTAAATATATTTGAGTGAATGAATGAATCAATCAGATAAAACAAGAAGCCAAATATTATTTTAATAGTCTTAATGACTTCAGACTGCCCTTGAACAGAACTAAATAGGAAAAGGAGAAATGCAGTACATCATGAAGAGCAGTGGACCTGAGAACAGACTTCTTGGAGCAGACTCTGCTGATGACTGTACGACTTCAGGTGTCATCTAACTTCTCTGTGCTTCAAAATTGTCACCTATGAACTATTTTCTTAGAATAAATGAAGAATAGAATAGAATAGAATTTATTCTGGGGTCTGTAACCTTGGCTTTAGAAAAATGTGTTGATAACTGTATTTTAATATAAATAACTTCCTTTGTCATCCTAAGCATTTTATTTTTATTTTATGCATTTTAAAATAGTATTTGTTACTGTTCTGTCAAATTCATCTTTCAGTCATGTTTGACTTTTCATGGCTTTTTCATGGGTTTTCTTGGCAAAGATACTGGAATAGTTGTCATTTCCTTTTCTGTTTCATTTTATAGATGAGGAAACTGAGGCAAACGAGTTAAGTGACTTGCCCAGTGTCACACAGTTAGTGTCTGGAGCCAGGTTTGAACTCAGGAAGATAATCTTTTGGGCTACAGATCCAGTGCTGTGCCACCTAGCTGCTCTTTATTTCTCTCTCTAATCTCTCTCTCTATTTCTGTCTTTCTCCCCCCAATGTGTGTGTGTCTGTGTCTACATGTCCGTCATCTCCCATACAAAAAAGGTTAACTATTCTTTGAATAAGTGATCTCTAAGTCCTGACTAACTACAAATACAGTGACTCCTTAGTTCAGAATAAACTTCTAAGACATGTTTTTGACTTGACTTCATTGTTGTAAATAAAAAAAGTTTGACTGTTGGGTTTTTTCTATTGGAAGTAATAGTGATGCCCTCCCTTTTAATAATCATAGGAATTAATGCTCTCCTGAGCAATGAATTAAAAATAATGGGTCATTGAACCAATAAAAAAAATTCATTTGTGTTAAAAATGTCAGAGAAAATTAACTTAATATATAAATATGTAACATAATAAATAAATCAGAAAAATATTGAACCCTAACCTGATGCATTCAATCAGAATTGTTTGTTTTCAGGTTCTTTGTAATAATAATAATAATAAAAAAATTTCCCCTCTGCTCCACATTTGAACAGCAGGAGGGCAGGCACTGAAATTTTTCAGGAGAGTGATCGTGTGGCTAAGTCACTTGGAAGAAGTTCAAACGTCATGTATTTTACCACTCTTGACAACTCTAACTGCAAGACACAAGGGGAAAGCAATTCAGGCAGGGGCCAGAATTGGCATTTCCAGGTTTCTTTTTTAAATAAATGTCTCGACACTGATCAAAAACTGCAGATCTCGGGGCTTTTGTGTGTGACCTCAGTGTAATGTGTCCCTGGACAGACACACAAGGGCAAGGATGGGGATTTTACTTGAATGAATTTGGGAGCAACCTACATATTTGGCCTCTTTTCAAATCAGCTTCGGTTTCTTGAGTTGGAAAACACTCAATTTGCTATTCATTGTTTTCTGCTTTCATTGCTGTCTTTGCTTTTCTGTGGTCTAGACAAAGTGAAAAGTATTACCAGAGCATAAAAAGTAGTTTTAGGAAAGAATTTAGTAGAGTTTCCTTTGGGGTCCATAATGCCTTTTTGTGTGTATTATGTTTATCTAAATTTGTGTTTATACCTCACATGTGTCTGTGTATAATAGTATATTTAAAAGACCGACTATTTTGTATATGGATATACAGCTTTAAATGAGTTAGTCATCTCTGGCCCAAATGTGGAGAAACATTAATTATATTTCAGAATTATCAATGAATATAAACAAAATGACTAAAAACTTTGAAAATGGGATACCTACATACCTAATATAAATATGAAGTTATTTACACCTGGGAGTACAACAATAATGAAAATAATGAAACATATTAAGAACGAGAACTCTGTGCCTATTATGAATATTATTGTTTGTCTACTACTATCACCAGAACTCCAGTCTGGTGCTGACTTGTTTGCAGGAGAATTCTGTGCAATAAGCTGAGCTCAAGCAAAGTTTATTAAGTATAAGAGAGGTGTGCTGGTAAAATGTTTCACAACCAGGTCTGAAAAGGGGAGTTGGGAGGGATGGGCTGTGTACAATACACTTTTAAGGCTAATATGCCATGACATATTAGAAATGACTCCCATATACTCTGGGTAATTTTAACCCAAGTCCTCCAAATCCAGGACTAGTCAATGTTTCCTTTCATCTTATCTTTCAAGTAATGACAGAAAGCTGGTTCACAGAGAATAAATGATTTAATTTTCATCATACAGTTGTAAGTGTTAAAGTTTATAGACTCTAAAGACCTGATTCAAAATCTGGTATTTATTATTTTTATAATGTAAGAAAGTTACATAACCTCCCTGTTTTTCTTATTTGTAAAATGAAAGAAAAAGATCAAGTGGACACTGAAGTCCCTTTGAGCTCTGAATCTTTGATTTGGTAAGATTTTTGTACAGATACTACTAATTCCTAAAAATAATTCTCTTTCTATTGTTCCAGTTATAGGCACTAGAGATGGCTAGATAGTATAGTAAATTCAGCTCAGAATTGAAATCCTCTCTCAGATACTTACTGTCTATGTGTGTTCATCTATAAAATGGAAATAATAATAATAATGGGACCTACCTGATAGGCTTGTATAGATATAATAATATATTTAAAGCTTTTCATATACCTTAAAGCACTATACAATATTTAGTTATATTATGTTGCCTAATGGCCCCGTGGATGACATTGTGTGTCATGCCCCCTGGATTCTATAGTCATGACCTTAATTTCCATAGAAAGTCCATTTTTAAAATATGAAAATAATTCCTTTAAAATTTTCCAAAATGAAAATATTTGAGACTTTTTGACATGCAGAAATTTGAAGTTATTCAGAATGTCTTTACTAAGACAAATAAGGCACAGGTTCATGAATTACTAGCTTTCCTTAAGGTATCCCATTTTCAAAGTTCTTAGTCATTTTGTTTATATGCATTGATAATTCTGAAACATCATTAAAGTTCCTCCACATTTGGGCCAGAGATGGCTAACTCATTTAAAGATGTACATCCATATACAAAATGGTTGGTCTTTTAAATATACTATTATACACAGACACATGTCAAGTACTGTTATTGAAATCAGATCAACATAAACAAGCAACTTGTAAGCTTTTACTAAATATGAGGGATTTTTAAATATGAGGGATTTTGCTAAATTCTGGGAATACATATGCAAACAGCAAGAAAGATAGTCCTAATCCTCAAAAAACAAGGGGGAAAACCAAACAAAAAAGAAACTAAAAAACTGGGAAATGGTTGAAGAAGGAATGAAGGTATCTAGCTTGGAGGCAGTGTAGAGAAGGTCTAAAACATTCCAAAGTAAAACCTAGAAAAGAATTAAGGAATGGGTAGTATGGATATTATCTTTAAAATACTGGTTCTGGAAGGAACCAGTCAATAATAGAAAAAACAAAGTACTTCCATTGTGGGAACTCCAGACTTGGATTGAGATTTCATGATAAAGAGGTATGGAGAGCTTTGTCCCTGAGTAAGAAAGTACAAAGTGCAACCTGCAGAGGGATGAAGACATGGATAGAATGCATATCTTCTTTAAAATTGAGATTATTAACATACACACACACACACACACACACACACACACAGCAAGCTGACTACAGAGAAAAGAATAGAGCATTTAGCATTGACTTTTGATAATGATTTTACAATTTAAAGAGAAAATCCCTATTAAATTCAATGACTTCCTGATTTCCAGGAGATTGTCTCCACTTTACAGGATCTGAGAGACATGGAAAACTTCAGAAGCAGCCTTTCTGGTTGGTGCAGTAGTAAAGCTCTAGGATTACTAATATCCTTCTCCCATTTTATTTAGAATTCACTGTCATTTGAGAAAAAAAAAAAAAAACTTTTAGGAAAGTTGGCATGGGAGAAGGTAAACTGAACAAAATTATGAAGAAACGAGATGAAAATAGAAAGATTATGGTACCCAGAAACTACATGATATCCTCAGGGATATTTGCATTTTTGTCCCAGCATGACCATTAGCTAATTAAAGATTTCATTGATGACTTGTTCAGTTTCTGTTTTTTTTTTCCTAATATGAGTTTAAGTATTTTTATTCCTCTCCTATTAATCTGGACAATTTATATTTTTGGAAATATTCATCAATTTCACTTAATTATCAGATTTATTGGCATGCAGTTGGACAAAATAGCTAATGATTATTGTTTTAATTTCTCCTTCATTGGTGGTAAATTCACTTTTTCATTTTTGATACTAATAATTTGGTTTTCTTGATTTTTTGTTTTAAATCAGATTAACCAAAAGTTTATCATTTTATTTTCTCTCACAGAACCAGCTCTTTGTTTTATTTATTAATTCAATAGTTTTCTTACTTTTAATTCTAATAATCTCTCCTTTGACTTCCAGAATTCTAATTTGGTATTTAATCAGAAAGATTTAATCTCTTCTTTTTCTAGTTATTTTAGTTGTAAGCCCAATACATTGTTGTACTCTTTCTCTATTTTATTCATGTAAGCATGTAGAGATATAAAATTTTCTCTACAAACTGTTTTGGCTACATGCCACAAGTTTTAGTATGTTGTCTCATTATTGTAATTTTCTTTGATAAAATTTTGGATTGTTTTTATGATGTTTTTGTTTGACTCATTCATTAGAATTCAATTATTAATTTCCAATTAATTTTAGTCTATCTTTCCATGGCCCTTTATTGCATGTAATTTTATTGCATTGTGATCTGAACTGGATGCATTTAATATTTCTGCTTTTCTGCAGGTGATATGTGAGGTGTTTATGTCATATTATATGGTCCAAGCTGATGACTCTTTTAATAATTCTTCTACAAAACTCTCATTTCTTTTCCATTTTTTTCTTCTCCTCTTACTTGATTTTAAAATTCCTTTTTGAGCTCTCCAAAAAAGGACATTTTGTGCCTAAAACTAATTCATATTCCTTTTTTGAGGCTTTGCATGTAGGCATTTTGACATTATTTTCCAATTCTGTTTGTGTTTTTATCTGCCCTGTCATCTTAGCAGCTTTCTACAGTCAGGGCTCTTTTTTGACTTTATTTTTACTTCATTTTTCTAGTTTTTCTTTGCTCCTAGCACTGTCCCAAGTTTCTTGTGCTTGGTATGAGGGGCCTAATCATTGACTTTTCATGTCAGGACTTGCAACTTGGCCACTGCTCTTAGATGGCCCAGCTTAGTCCTGCCTATTGTGCCCTGTGTCCAATGGCTGGAAATGTGTGTTCTGCATTGGGGCTGGAGGCTTCATACCTAGTTTGCTGTAACACTAGACTGCTGGATCAAGACTGAAGGGTCTAGATCACTCATCTGTGCTTTGACTACAGGCCTCCTGCTGGCTTGTTCAGACACTCTGCAGAGGGCTGCATTTTTCTGAAGTCCTTCTAAGTTATCTTACACAGTAAAATTAGTTTCATTCTATCTTAGTGTGGATTCTGTCACTCCTGAATCCATTTAGAAGACTGACTTTAAGTGAAGGAAACTAAGGAGAGCTAAAGCAACTTCCTGGCTTCCCTCTGCAATTTTTGTTCCACCTCTCTCACAGCTTGTATAATTGAACAAGGACTGGACTTGGAGTGAGAAGATCCCAGCTCATATGTTGCCTCTAACGTTTAAAGACTCTAATCACAGATAAATCCTTTATCCCCCAATATTGTTTTTGTCTTCTTTGGCAAAATGTATATTAAAAAATATCAGCACTACTGAATTTAAAAGGTTGTTGTCATAAAAATATTCTATATAAATAAGATTTTTAGTCCATTGTAAAAGAAAGTATTTAAGTTTTTTTTTTAAATCATTTATTTTTAAATGTATTTCTCCCTACTACCCTGAGCATGCAGAATTTTCTGTCTCTTTTTATGAACAAAGATTAAAAAAGAAAAAAATAAGTTCAAGCAATACAAATAAATATATTGAACAACTCTGACAATATATGCAACCCATAGGTATATTCAAAGTTTCCTACTTCTGCAGTGATAAAAGGCAGGTTCATTTTCATTATCATTATCATATTCATTCATTATCATAATTCATAACTCATTATCATTGACCAGTGTTTTATTCAAATCATAAACCAATTAAATCTTCTCTTAGCAGCGGTCCTTTGTTCACATGACAAGTCTCACTATATTTGCCCAAGAGATCTAGATAAAATGTATTTTAGAAGCAGTGGCTTTTGTGTAACATTGTTTGACCTATGACATGACATTGGTTCTACAATTTTTTCCCTTTTCATATATTCATGGTTTAAGTGCTTGGATATCCGCCTATTAAATCTCTCTCTTTATAGGGGGTGAACAGAAAATAAGAGATAGAGAAGAAAGAGAGAAAGTGAGGAAGAGAGGGGAAGAGGGAGAGAGAGAGAGGGAGAGAGAGAGAGGGAGAGAGGGAGAAGAAGAGAAAGAAAGAGAAAAAAGTGAGAAAGAGAGAGAGTGAGACAGAGAGAGAGAGAAAGAGAGAGAGAGAGAGAGAGAGAGAGAGAGAGAGAGAGAGAGAGAGAGAGATATTTATTATTTGTCAGGAATTAGAGACCATAGTCAGCCAGAGGTCACTGGCAAGTGTGAGCACCACTCAGCTCCTTGAAAAGATGTGGCCTTTTATTGATTTAATATGATGGCAACAGATAGAAATTGTCAGGGGTGCTCTTTCCTTCTTGTGGGTGATGAAAGTGAGAGCAAGAAAGACAGAGACAGAAAGGAGGGAGAGAGAGACAGAGACAAAGAGAGACACACAGAGAGAATTATATTCATGAATCATGCAAGTTGTCTCCTACTGTGCCAGTGAAATTATCTTCTATACACTCCCCATCAATATCATTGACCTTTGTCATAAAATGCAGGTCGCTTATATCTATATCCCATTAAAAGCATCATCTTACAATCACCTCTTCAGTACTATTAAAGTCATGTCAAAAAGAATCATTGACTTATTGTCAAACACATCCAACCTTCTACATTAATGTATCTGGAGACACCTCACTAATCAGCAGGCAAACAATGCAAGAAGTCCAAGAGGCCAGAAGGAGTCAGTGGTAAAGAAATGCTTCTTTCTCCCTTTTTCCCTATACTTGCTAACTATACAATTCACTGTTGCAAGCATTCAATATAGTATTTTATTAATGGATTGTCTTTGAATGATATTTGTATGTTATTTATTTTTTATTTCTATATATGTGCTACATTATATCCATAAGACTATAAATACTTCCAGGGCTCTTGCCCTAGCAGTGTAGGCAGTTAACAACTAGTGAATCTTGAAGAAAAGTATGTGAGTATTATTTTAAAATTCAGCTGAATTTGAGGTAGAATCTCATTAGGAAATATTTAACTTCTTAGTCCTCCATTCACTCATTCCTTCATTCAGAAATATTTATCTAATGTATGTGTTAGAGCTTTCCTCATCAGACCAATGGCTAATCATGAAAAGGGTAAGATGTAGCCTCTGCCCTCAAGAAGTTTACAATTTATTGGGAAAATCAAGACAGACAGAAATGGAAATCAATGAACGATAAAAATCAATAAATTATTAGCAGTCAGATGAACATTACAAGAATAGTATTTCTGTATTTAGAAGAAATTACATTACAAAGTGAATTGGAGTGAACAGGAAAGATTTTAGGGAGAAATAAGCCTAAAATGGTCCTCAACAGATCAATCAATTGGCAAATTCTTGTTAAGCATTTACTAAGTGTCAGGCACTGTGCCAAGCACTGTT